>NW_028294708.1:7500-93162 GCF_964341445.2 Mesoplodon mirus
GACCTGTGCTTCAGCACGTAGCCTGACCCTCCCATGTTACCGTACGCTCACCTGTGCCCTAAGCCTTGCCTTTCCCTAAACCTAACCCTCAACCGGAACGGAAACCCACCACCAGACCTACACCTTACTCTATGCCGTAGCCTACACCTGGCCCGTACGCGGGCACTGACCTGTGCTTCAGCACGTAGCCTGACCCTCCCATGTTACCGTACGCTCACCTGTGCCCTAAGCCTTGCCGTTCCCTAACCCTTACCCTAGCCAGGCACGGAATCCCACCACAAGCCCTACACGTTATCGTATGCCGTAGCCTACTGCTGCCCAGTACGCTGCCACTGAGCCGTGCATCAGCACGTAGCCTGACCCTCCCACGTTTCCGTACCCTCAACTGTGCCCTAAGCCTTGCCGTTCCCTAACCCTAACCGTCGCCCGGAACAGAATCCCACCACCAGCCCTACAACTTATCCCCAAGCCGTAGCCTACTCCTGGCCCGTACGCTGGCACAGACCCGTGCGTCAGCACGAAGCCTGACCCTCCCACGTTTGTGGACCCTCACCTGTGCCCTAAGCCTTGCCGTTCCCTAACCCTAACCCTAGCCCGGAACGGAAACCCACCACCAGCCCTAAAACTTACCCCAAAGCCGTAGCCTATTCCTGGACCTTATGCTGGCACTGACCCGTGCGTCAGCACGTATTCTGACCCTCCCACGTTTGCGGACCATCACCTGTGCCCTAAGCCTTGCCGTTCCCTAACCCTAAACCTAGCCCGGAACGGAAACCCACCACCAGCCCTACACCTTTCCCTATGCCGTAGCCTATTCCTGGCCCGTACGCAGGCACTGATCCTTTCATCAGCACGTAGCCTGACCCTCCCACGTTTCTGTACCCTCACCTGTGCCCTAAGCCTTGCCGTGCCCTAACCCTAACCCTAGCCCGGAACGGAATCCCACCACCAGCCCTACACCTTACCCTATGCTGTAGCCTACACCTGGCCCATATGCGGGCACTGACGCGTGCGTCAGCACGTAGCCTGACCCTCCCACGTTTCCGTACCCTCACCTGTGCCCTAAGCATTGCCGTTCTCTAACCCTAACCCTAGCCCGAAACAGAAAGCCACCACCAGCCCTAAAACTTAGCCACAAGCCTTAGCCTACTCCTGGCCTGTACGCTGGCACTGACCCGTGCGTCAGCACGTAGCTTGACCCTCCCACGTTTCCGTACCCTCACCTGTGCCCTAAGCCTTGCCGTTCCCTAACACTAACCCTAGCCCGGAACGGAAACCCACCACCAGCCCTACACCATACCCTACACCGTAGCCTACTCCTGGCCCGTACGCTGGCACTGAACCGTGCGTCAGCATGTAGCCTGACCCTCTCACGTTTCCATACCCTCACCTGTGCCCTAAGCCTTGACGTTCCCTAACCCTAACCCTAGCCCGGAACGCAAACCCACCACCAGCCCTACACCTTTCCCTATGCCGTAGCCTACTCCTGGCCCGTACGCTGGCACTGAACCGTGCGTCATCACGTAGCCTGACCCTCCCGCTTTTCCGTACCCTCACCTGTGCCCTAAGCCTTGCCGTTCCCTTACCCTAGCCCTAGCCCAGAACGGAAACCCACCATCAGCCCTACTCCTTAGCCTATGCCGTAGCCTACTCCTTACCTGTACCCTGGCACTGACCCGTGCGTCAGCACGTAGCCAGACCCTCCCACGTTTCCGTACCCTCACATGTGCCCTAAGCCTTGCCGTTCCCTATCCCTAACCATAGCCCGGAACGAAAACCCACCACCAGGCCTACACCATTCCCTACGCCGTAGCCTACTCCTGGCCCGTACGCTGGCACTGACCCGTGCGTCAGCACGTAGCCTGACCCTCCCACGTTACCGTACCCTCACCTGTGCCCTAAGCCGTGCCGTTCCCTAATCCTAAACCTAACCCGGAACGGAAAACCAACACCATCCCTAAACATTTCCCTACTGGGTAGCCTACTCCTCGCCCGTACGCTCGCACTGACCCGTGCGTCAGCATGGAGTTTGACCCTCCCACGTTTCCGTACCCTCACCTGGACCCTAAGACATGCCATTCCCTAACACTAACCCTAGCCCGGAACGGAAACTCACCACCAGCCCTACACCTTACCCTATGCCATAGCCTACACCTGGCCCATACGCGGGCACTGACCTGTGCTTCAGCACGTAGCCTGACCCTCCCACGTTTGCGGACCCTCACCTGTGCCCTAAGCCTTGCCGTTCCCTAACCTTAACCCTAGCCCGGAGCGGAAACCCACCACCAGCCCTACACCTTACCCCCAAGCCGTAGCCTACACCTGGCCGGTACGCTGGCACTGACACGTGCGTCAGCACGTAGCCTGACCCTCACACGTTTCCGTACCCTCACTTGTGCCCTAAGCCTTGCCGTTTCCTAACCCTAACCCTAGCCCGGAACAGAAACCCACCACCAGCCCTACACTCTACCCTACGCCATAGCCTATTCCTGGCCCGTACGCTGGCACTGAGCCATGCGTCAGCACGTAGCCTGACTTTCCCACGTTTCTGTACCATCACCTGTGCCCTAAGCTTTGACGTTCCCTAACCCTAACCCTAGCCCGGAACAGAAACCCACCACCAGACCTACACCTTACCACCACGCCGTAGCCTGCTCCTGGCCCATATGCTGGCACTGACCCATGCGTCACCATGTAGCCTGACCCTCCCACGTTTCCGTAACCTCACCTGTGCCCTAAGCCTTGCCGTTCCCTAACCTGAACCTTAGCCCGGAACGGAAACCCACCACCAGCCCTACACCTTACCCTATGCCGTAGCCTACACCTGGCCCGTTCGCGGGCACTGACCTGTGCTTCAGCACGTAGCCTGACCCTCCCACGTTTCCGTACCCTCACATCTGCCCTAAGCCTTGCCGTTCCCTAACACTAACCGTACCCTGGAACGAAAACCCACCACCAGCCCTACACCTTACCCTACGCCGTAGCCTACTCCTGGCCCGTATGCTGGCACTGACCCGTGCATCAGTACGTAGCCTGACCCTCCAACGTTTCCGTAACCTCACCTGTGCCCTAAACCTTGACGTTCCCTAACCCTAACCCTAGCCCGGAACGGAAACCCACCACCAGCCCTACACCTTACCCTACGGCATAGCCTACTCCTGGCCTGTACGCTGGCACTGAACCATGCGTCAGCATGTAGCCTGAACCTCCCACGTATCCGTACCCTCAGCAGTGCCCTAAGCCTTGCCGTTCCGTAACCCTAACCCTAGCCCAGAACGGAAACGGACCACCAGCCCTACATCTTACCCCAAAGCCGTAGACTACTCCTGGCCCATACGCTGGCACTGACCCGTGGGTCAGCAAGTAGCCTGACCCTCCCACGTTTCCGTACCCTCACCTGTGCCCTTAGCTTTGCCGTTCCCTAACCCTAACCCTAGCCCAGAACGGAAACCCACCACCTGCCCTTCACCTTACCCTACGCCGTGGCCTATTCCTGGCCAGTACGCTGGCACTGACCCAGGCGTAAGCACGTAGCCTGATACTCACACGTTTCCGTACCCTCACCTGTGCCCTAAGCCTTGTCGTTCCCTAACCATAACCCTAGCCCAGAACGGAAAACCACCACCAGCCCTAGACCTTACCCTACGGCGTAGCCTACTCCTGGCCTGTACGCTGACACTGACCCGTGCGTCAGCACGTAGCCTGACCCTCCCACGTTTCCGTACCCTCACCTGTGCCCTAAGCTTTGCCGTTCCCTAAACCTAACCCTAGCCCGGAACGGAAACCCACCACCAGCCCTAAACCTTTCCCTATGCCGTAGCCTACTCCTGGCCCGTACGCTGGCACTGACCCGTGCGTCAGCATGTAGACTGACACCCCACGTTTCCATACCCTCACCTGGGCCCTAAACCTTGCCGTTCCCTAACACTAACCCTAGCCCGGAATGGAAACCCACCACCAGCACTAAAACTTACCCCCATGCCATAGCCTACTCCTGGCCCGTACACAGGCACTGACCCGTGCGTCAGCACGTAGCCTGACCCTCCCACTTTTCCGTACCCTCAGCTAAGCCCTAAGCCTTGGCCTTCCCTAACTCTAACCCAAGCCCGGAACGGAATCCCACCACCAGCCCTACACCATAACGTATGCCGTAGCCTATTCCTAGCCCATACGCTGGCACTGACACGTGCGTCAGCACGTAGCCTGACCCTCCCACGTTTCCGTACCCTCACCTGTGCCCTAAGCCTTGCCGTTCCCTAACCCTAAACCTAGCCAGGAACGGAAACCCACCAGAAGCCCTAAACCTTACCATACGCTGTAGCCCAATCCTGGCCCGTACGCTGGCACTGACCCATGAGTCAGCACGTAGCTTGACCCTCCCACGTTTCCGTACCCTCACCTGTGCCCTAAGCCTTGCCGTTCCCTCACCATAACCCTAGCCAGGAACGGAAATCCACCAGCCGCCCTACACCTTACCCTACGCCGTAGCGTACTCCTGGCCCGTACGCTGGCACTGACCCGTGCGTCAGCACGTAGCCTGACCCTCCCACGTTTCCGTACCCTCACCTGTGCCCTAAGCCTTGCCCTTCCCTAACCTTAACCCTAGTCCGGAACAGAAACCCACCACCAGCCCTACAGCTTACCCCCAAGCCATAGACAATTCCTGGCCCGTACGCTGGCACTGACACGTGCGTAAGCATGTAGCCTGACCCTCCCACGTTTCCGTACCCTCACCTGTGCCCTAAGCCTTGCAGTTCCCTAACCCTAACACTAGCGCAGAACGGAAACCCACCACCAGCCCTACACCTAACCCCCAAGCCGTAGCCTACTCCTAGCCGGTACGCTGGCACTGACCCATGCATCAGCACATAGCCGGACCCTCCCACGTTTCTGTAACCTCACCTGTGCCCTAAGCCTTGCCGTTCCCTTACCCTAATCCTAGCCATGAACGGAAATCCACCACCAGCCCTACAACTTACCCCCAAGCCGTAGGCTACTCCTGGACCTTACGCTGGCACTAACCTCTGTGTCAGCACGTAGCCTGACCCTCCCACGTTTGTGGACCCTCACATGTGCCCTAAGCCTTGCCATTCCCTAACCCTAACCCTAGCCCGGAACGGAAACCCACCACCAGCCCTGAACCTTTCCCTACGCCGTAGCCTATTCCTGGCCCGTACGCAGGCACTGACCCTTTCATCAGCACGTAGCCTGACCCTCCCACGTTTCCGTACCCTCACCTGTGCCCTAAGCCTTGCCGTTCCCTAACCCTAACCCTAGCCCGGAACGGAAACCCACCATCAGCCCTACACCTTACCCCCAAGCCGTAGCCTACTCCTGGTCCATACGCTGGCACTGATCTGTGCGTCAGCACGTAGCCTGAACTTCGCACATTACCATAACCTCACCTGTGCCCTAAGCCTTGCCGTTCCCTAACTCTAACCCTAGTACGGAACGGAAACACACCACCAGCCCTACAACTAACCCCCAAGCCATAGCCTACTCCTGGCCCGTACGCTGGCACTGAGCCTTGCGTCAGCACCTAGCCTGACCCTCCCACATTTCCGTACCCTCACCTGTGCCCTAAGCATTGCTGTTCCCTAACAATAACCCTAGCCTGGAACGGAAATATACCACCAACCCTACACCTAACCACCAAGCCGTAGCCTAATCCTCGCCGGTACGCTGGCACTGACACGTGCATCAGCATGTAGCCTGACCCTCCCATGTTTCCGTAACCTCACCTGTGTCCTACGCTTTGCCATTCCCTAACCCTAACTGTAGCCCAAAAGGGAAACAGCCCTACACATTACCCTACGCCGTAGCCTACTTCTGGCCGGTACGCTGGCACTGACACGTGCATCAGCATGAAGCCTGACCCTCCCACGTTTCCGTACCCTCAGCTGTGCCTTAAGCCTTGCCGTTCACTAACCATAACCCAAGCCGGAACGGAATCCCACCACCAGCCCTACACATTACCGTATGCCGTAGCCTATTCCTGGCCCATACGCAGGCACTGACCCTTTCATCAGCACGTAGCCTGACAATCCCACGTTTCCGTACGCTCACCTGTGCCCTAAGCCTTGCCGATCCCTAACCCTAACCCTAGCCCGGAACGGAAACCCAACACCAGCCCTAAAACTTACCCCCAAGCCGTAGCCTAATGCTGGCCCATACGCTGGCACTGACCTGTGCGTCAGCACGTAGCCTGAACTTCCCACATTACCGTACCCTCACCTGTGCCCTAAGCCTTGCCGTTCCCTTACCCTAACCCTAGTACGGAACGGAAACACACCACAAGCCCTACACCTAACCCCCAAGCCATAGCCTAATGCTGTCCCGTACGCTGGCACTGACCCGTGCGTCAGCACGTAGCCGGCCCCTCCCACGTTTCCGTACCCTCACCTGTGCCCTAAGCCTTGCTGTTCCCTAACACTAACCCTAGCCTGGAACGGAAACCCACCACCAGCCCTACACCTAACCACAAAGCCGTAGCCTACTCCTGGCCCGTACGCTGGCACTGACCCGTGCGTCAGCACGTAGCCTGACCCTCCCACGTTTCCGTATCCTCACCTGTGCCCTAAGCCTTGCCGTTCCCTAACCCTAACCCTAGCCCGGAACGGAAACCCACCACCAGCCCTAGACCTTAACCTATGCCGTAGCCTACTCCTGGCCTGTATGCTGGCACTGACCCATGCGTCAGCACGTAGCCTGACGCTCCCACGTTTCCGTACCCTCACCTGTGCCCTAAGACTTGCCGTTCCGTAACCCTAACACTAGCCCGGAACGGAAACCCACCACCAGCCCTACACTTTACCGTACGCCGTAGCCTACTCCTGGACCATACGCGGACACTGACCCGTGCGTCAGCACGTAGCCTGACCCTCCCACGTTTCCGTAACCCTCACCAGTGCCCTAAGCCTTGCCGTTCCGTAACCCTAACCCTAGCCCGGCACGGAAACGGACCACCAGCCCTACATCTTACCCCCAAGCTGTAGACTACTCCTGGCCCATACGCTGGCACTGACCCGTGGGTCAGCAAGTAGCCTGACCCTCCCACGTTTCCGTACCCTCACCTGTGCCCTAAACCTTGCCTTTCCCTAACCCTAACCCTAGCCCGGAACGGAAACCCAACACCAGCCCTAGACCATTCCCTACGCCGTAGCCTACTCCTGGACCGTACGCTGGCACTGACCCATGCGTCAGCACGTAGCCTGACCCTCCCACGTTTCCGTACCCTCACATGTGCCCTATGACTTGCCGTTCCCTTACGCTAACCCTAGCACAGAACGGAAACCCACCTCCAGCCCTACACCTTACCCTATGCCGTAGCCTACACCTGGCCCGTACGTTGGCACTGACCCGTGCGTCAGCACGTAGCCTGACCCTCCCACGTTTCTGTACCCTCACCTGTGCCCTAAGCCTTGACGTTCCCTTACCCTAACCCTAGCCCGGAACGGAAAGCCACCACCAGCCCTACAACTTACCCCCAAGCTGTAGCCTACTCCTGGCCCGTATGCTGGCACTGACCCGTGCGTCAGCACGTAGCCTGACCCGCCCACGTTTCCGTACCCTCACCTCTGCGCTAAGCCTTGACATTCCCTAACCATATCCCTAGCCCAGAACGGAAAACCAACACCAGCCCTAGACCTTTCCCTACGCCGTAGCCTACTCCTGGCCTGTACGCTGGCACTGACCCGTGCGTCCGCATGTAGACTGACACCGAACGTTTCCATACCCTCACCTGGGCCCTAAACCTTGCCATTCCCTAACACTAACCCTAGCCCGGAATGGAAACACACCACCAGCCCTAAAACTTACCCCCATGCCATAGCCTACTCCTGGCCCGTACACAGGCACTGACCCGTGCGTCAGCACGTAGCCTGACCCTCCCACTTTTCTGTACCCTCTGCTAAGCCCTAAGCCTTGGCCTTCCCTAACTCTAACCCAAGCCCGGAACGGAATCCGACCACCAGCCCTACACCTTAATGTATGCCGTAGCCTATTCCTGGCCCGTACGCTGGCACTGACCCGTGAGTCAGCACGTAGCCTGACCCTCCCACGTTTCCGTACCCACACCTGTGCTCTAAGCCTTGCCATTCCCTAACCCTAACCCTAGCCCGGAACGGAAACCCACCACCAGCCCTAAACGTTTCCCTAGGCCGTAGCCTACTCCTGGCCCGTACGCTGGCACTGACCCGTGCGTCAGCATGTAGTCTGACCCCCACACGTTTCCGTACCCTCACCTGGGCCCTAAGCCTTGCCGTTCCCTAACCCTAACCCTAGCCCGGAATGGAAACCCACCACAAGCCCTACACCTTACCCTATGCCGTAGCCTACTCCTGTCCCGAACGCTGGCACTGAACCGTGCGTCAGCACATACCCTGACCGTCCCACATTTCCGTACCTTCACCTGTGCCGTAAGCCTTGCTGTTCCCTAACCCTAACCCTAGTACGGAACGGAAAACCACCACCAGCCCTACACCTAACCTCCAAGCCATAGCCTACTTATGGCCCGTACGCTGGCACTGACCCGTGCGTCAGCACGTAGCCTGACCCTCCCACGTTTCCGTACCATCACCTTTGCCCTAAGCCTTGCCGTTCCCTAACCCTAACCCTAGCCCGGTACAGAAACCCACCACCAGCAGTACACCTAAACCCCAAGCCGTAGCCTACTCCTGGCTGGTACGCTTGCACTGACCCGTGCGTCAGCACGTAGCCTGACCCTCCCACGTTTCTGTATCCTCACCTGTGCCCTATGCCTTGCCGTTCCCTAACCCTAACCCTAGCGCTGAACGGAGAACCACAACCAGCCCTACACTTTACCCTACGCCGTAGCCTACTCCTGGCCCGTACGCTGGCACTGACCCGTGCGTCAGCAAGTAGCCTGACCCTCCCACTTTTCCGTACCCTCACCTGTGCCCTAAGCCTTGCCGTTCCCTAACCCTAACCCTAGCCCAGAACGGAAACCCACCACCAGCCCTACAACTTACCCCCAACCAGTAGCCTACTCCTGGCCCGTATGCTGGCTCTGACACATGCGTCAGCACGTAGCCTGACCCTCCCACGTTTCCGTACCCTCACCTGTGCCCTAAGCCTTGCCGTTCCATAGCCCTAACCCTAGCCCGGAACAGAAACCCACCACCAGCCCTAGACCTTACCCTACGCCGTAGCCTACTCCTGGCCCGTACGCTGGCACTGACCCGTGCATCAGCACCTAGCCTCACCTTCCCACATTTCCGTACCCTCATCTGTGCCCTAAGCCTTGTCGTTCCCTAACCCTAACCCTAACCCGAAACGGAAACCCACCACCAGCCCTACACCATACCCTACACTGTAGCCTACTCCTGGCCCGTACGCTGGCACTGACCCGTGCGTCAGCATGTAGCCTGACCCTCTCACGTTTCCGTACCCTCACCTGTGCCCTAAGCCTTGACGTTCCCTAACCCTAACCCTAGCCCGGAACGGAAGCCCACCACCAGCCCTACACCTTTCCCTACGCCGTAGCCTACTCCTGGCCCGTACGCTGGCACTGACCCGTGCGTCAGCACGTAGCCTGACCCTCCCACGTTTCCGTACCCTCACCTGTGCCCTAAGCCTTGCCGTTCCCTAACCAAAACCCTAAACCGGAACGGAAACCCACCACCATCCCTAAACCTTTCCCTACTGGGTAGCCTACTCCTCACCCGTACGCTCGCACTGACCCGTGCGTCAGCATGTAGTTTGACCCTCCCACGTTTCCGTACCCTCACCTGGGCCCTAAGCCTTGCCATTCCCTAACACTAACCTTAGTCCGGAAAGGAAACCCACCACCAGCCCTACACCTTACCCTATGCCGTAGCCTACAACTGGCCCATACGCAGGCACTGACCTGTGCTTCAGCACGTTGCCTGACCCTCCCACGTTTGCGGACCCTCACCTGTGCCGTAAGACTTGCCGTTCCCTAACACTAACCCTAGCCCGGAACGGAATCCCACCAACAGCCCTACACCTTTCCCTACGCCGTAGCCTATTCCTGGCTCGTACGCAGGCACTGACACTTTCATCAGCACGTACCCTGACCCTCCCACGTTTCCGTACCCTCACCTGTGCCCTAAGCCTTGCCGTTCCCTAACACTAACCGTCGCCCGGAACAGAATCCCACCACCAAACCTACACCTTATCCCCAAGCCGTAGCCTACTCCTGGCCCGTACGCTGGCACAGACCCGTGTGTCAGCACGAAGCCTGACCCTCCCACGTTTGTGGACCCTCACCTGTGCCCTAAGCCTTGCGATTCCCTAACCCTAACCCTAGCCCGGAACGGAAACCCACCACCAGCCCTACAACTTACCCCAAAGCCGTAGCCTATTCCTGGACCTTATGCTGGCACTGACCCGTGCGTCAGCACGTATCCTGACCCTCCCACGTTTGCGGACCATCACCTGTGCCCTAAGCCTTGCCGTTCCCTAACCCTAAACCTAGCCCGGAACGGAAACCCACCACCAGCCCTACACCTTTCCCTATGCCGTAGCCTATTCCTGGCCCGTACGCAGGCACTGACCCTTTCATCAGCACGTAGCCTGACCCTCCCACGTTTCCGTACCCTCACCTGTGCCCTAAGCCTTGCCGTTCCCTAACCCTAACCCTAGCCCGGAACGGAAACCCACCACCAGCCCTACACCTTACCCTATGCTGTAGCCTACACCTGGCCCATATGCGGGCACTGACGCATGCGTCAGCACGTAGCCTGACCCTCCCACGTTTCCGTACCCTCACCTGTGCCCTAAGCATTGCCGTTCTCTAACCCTAACCCTAGCCCGAAACAGAAAGCCACCACCAGCCCTAAAACTTAGCCACAAGCCTTAGCCTACTCCTGGCCTGTACGCTGGCACTGACCCGTGCGTCAGCACGTAGCTTGACCCTCCCACGTTTCCCTACCCTCACCTGTGCCCTAAGCCTTGCAGTTCCCTAACACTAACCCTAGCCCGGAACGGAAACCCACCACCAGCCCTACACCATACCCTACACCGTAGCCTACTCCTGGCCCGTACGCTGGCACTGAACCGTGCGTCAGCATGTAGCCTGACCCTCTCACGTTTCCGTACCCTCACCTGTGCCCTAAGCCTTGACGTTCCCTAACCCTAACCCTAGCCCGGAACGCAAACCCACCACCAGCCCTACACCTTTCCCTATGCCGTAGCTTACTCCTGGCCCGTACGCTGGCACTGAACCGTGCGTCATCACGTAGCCTGAACCTCCCGCTTTTCCGTACCCTCACCTGTGCCCTAAGCCTTGCCGTTCCCTTACCCTAGCCCTAGCCCGGAACGGAAACCCACCACCAGCCCTACTCCTTAGCCTATGGCGTAGCCTACTCCTTGCCTGTACCCTGGCACTGACCCGTGCGTCAGCACGGAGCCAGACCCTCGACGTTTCCGTACCCTCACATGTGCCCTAAGCCTTGCCGTTCCCTATCCCTAACCATAGCCCGGAACGAAAACCCACCACCAGGCCTACACCTTTCCCTACGCCGTAGCCTACTCCTGGCCCGTACGCTGGCACTGACCCGTGCGTCAGCACGTAGTCTGACCCTCCCACGTTTCCGTACCCTCACCTGTGCCCTAAGCCTTGCCGTTCCCTAACCCTAACCCTAACCCGGAACGGAAAACCACCACCATCCCTAAACCTTTCCCTACTGGGTAGCCTACTCCTCGCCCATACGCTCACACTGACCCGTGCGTCAGCATGGAGTTTGACCCTCCCACGTTTCCGTACCCTCACCTGGGCCCTAAGACATGCCATTCCCTAACACTAACCCTAGCCCGGAACGGAAATCCACCACCAGCCCTACACATTACCCTATGCCGTAGCCTACACCTGGCCCATACGCGGGCACTGACCTGTGCTTCAGCACGTAGCCTGACCCTCCCATGTTTGCGCACCCTCACCTGTGCCCTAAGCCTTGCTGTTCCCTAACCCTAACCCTAGCCCGGAACGGAAACCCACCACCAGCCCTACACCTTTCCCAACGCCGTAGCCTATTCGTGGCTCGTACGCAGGCACTCACCGTTTCATCAGCACGTAGCCTGACCCTCCCACGTTTCCGTACCCTCACCTGTGCCCTAAGCTTTGCCGTTCACTAACCCTAACCCTAGCCCGGAGCGGAAACCCACCACCAGCCCTACACCTTACCCCCAAGCCGTAGCCTACACCTGGCCGGTACGCTGGCACTGACACGTGTGTCAGCATGTAGCCTGACCCTCACACGTTTCCGTACCCTCACTTGTGCCCTAAGCCTTGCCGTTTCCTAACCCTAACCCTAGACCGGAACAGAAACCCACCACCAGCCCTACACTCTACCCTACGCCATAGCCTATTCCTGGCCTGTACGCTGGCACTGAGCCGTGCGTCAGCACGTAGCCTGACTTTCCCATGTTTCCGTACCATCACCTGTGCCCTAAGCCTTGACGTTCCCTAACCCTAACCCTAGCCCGGAACAGAAACCCACCACCAGCCCTACACCTTACCACCATGCCGTAGCCTGCTCCTGGCCCATATGCTGGCACTGACCCGTGCGTCACCACGTAGCCTGACCCTCCCAAGTTTCCGTAACCTCACCTGTGCCCTAAGCCTTGCCGTTCCCTAACCTGAACCCTAGCCCGGAATGGAAACCCACCACCAGCCCTACACCTTACCCTATGCCGTAGCCTACACCTGGCCCGTTCGCGGGCACTGACCTGTGCTTCAGCACGTAGCCTGATCCTCCCATGTTACCGTACCCTCACCTGTGCCCTAAGCCTTGCCTTTCCCTAACCCTAACCCTAGTCCGGAACTGAAACCCACCACCAGCCATACAGCTTTCCCCCAAGCCATAGCCTATTCCTGGCCCGTACGATGGCACTGACACATGCGTCAGCATGTAGCCTGACCCTCCCACGTTTCCGTACCCTCACCTGTGCCCTAAGCCTTGCCGTTCCCTAACCCTAACCCTAGCCCGGAACGGAAACCCACCACCAGCCCTACACCTAACCCCCAAGCCGTAGCTTACTCCTGGCCAGTACGCTGGCACTGACCCGTGCATCATCACGTAGCCTGACCCTCCCAAGTTTCTGTACCCTCACCTGTGCCCTAAGCCTTGCCGTTCCCTAACCCTAACCGTAACCCGGAACGGAAACCCACCACCAGCCCTACACCTTACCCCCAAGCCGTAGCCTACTCCTGGCCCGTACGCTGGCACAGACCCGTGCGTCATCACGAATCCTGACCCACCCACGTTTGCGGACCCTCACCTGTGCCCTAAGCCTTGCCGTTCCCTAACCCTAACCCTAACCCGGAACCGAAACCCACCACCAGCCCTACACCTTTCCCTACGCCGTAGCCTATTCCTAGCTCATACGCAGGCACTGACCCTTTCATCAGCAAGTAGACTGACCCTCCCACGTTTCCGTACCCTCACCTGTGCCCTTAGCCTTGCCGTTCACTAACCCTAACCCTAGCCCGGAAAGGAAACCCACCACCAGCCCTACACCTTACTCTATGCCGTAGCTTACACCTGGCCCGTACGCGGGCACTGACCTGTGCTTCAGCACGTAGCCTGACCCTCCCATGTTACCGTACGCTCACCTGTGCCCTAATCCTTGCCGTTCCCTAACCCTAACCCTAGCCCGGAACGGAATCCCACCACCAGCTCTACACCTTATCGTATGCCGTAGCCTACTCCTGGCCCGTAGGCTGGCACTGACCCGTGCGTCAGCAAGTAGCCTGACCCTCCCACTTTTCCGTACCCTCACCTGTGCCCTAAGCCTTGCCGTTCCCTAACCCTAACCCTAGCCCAGAACGGAAACCCACCACCAGCCCTACAACTTACCCCCAACCAGTAGCCTACTCCTGGCACGTATGCTGGCTCTGACACATGCGTCAGCACGTAGCCTGACCCTCCCACGTTTCCGTACCCTCACCTGTGCCCTAAGCCTTGCCGTTCCATAGCCCTAACCCTAGCCCGGAACGGAAACCCACCACCAGCCCTAGACCTTACCCTACGCCGTAGCCTACTCCTGGCCCGTACGCTGGCACTGACCCGTGCATCAGCACCTAGCCTCACCTTCCCACATTTCCGTACCCTCATCTGTGCCCTAAGCCTTGCCGTTCCCTAACCCTAACCCTAACCCGAAACGGAAACCCACCACCAGCCCTACACCATACCCTACACTGTAGCCTACTCCTGGCCCGTACGCTGGCACTGACCCGTGCGTCAGCATGTAGCCTGACCCTCTCACGTTTCCGTACCCTCACCTGTGCCCTAAGCCTTGACGTTCCCTAACCCTAACCCTAGCCCGGAACGGAAACCCACCACCAGCCCTACACCTTTCCCTACGCCGTAGCCTACTCCTGGCCCGTACGCTGGCACTGACCCGTGCGTCAGCACGTAGCCTGACCCTCCCACGTTTCCGTACCCTCACCTGTGCCCTAAGCCTTGCCGTTCCCTAACCAAAACCCTAAACCGGAACGGAAACCCACCACCATCCCTAAACCTTTCCCTACTGGGTAGCCTACTCCTCACCCGTACGCTAGCACTGACCCGTGCGTCAGCATGTAGTTTGACCCTCCCACGTTTCCGTACCCTCACCTGGGCCCTAAGCCTTGCCATTCCCTAACACTAACCTTAGTCCGGAAAGGAAACCCACCACCAGCCCTACACCTTACCCTATGCCGTAGCCTACAACTGGCCCATACGCAGGCACTGACCTGTGCTTCAGCACGTTGCCTGACCCTCCCACGTTTGCGGACCCTCACCTGTGCCGTAAGACTTGCCGTTCCCTAACACTAACCCTAGCCCGGAACGGAATCCCACCAACAGCCCTACACCTTTCCCTACGCCGTAGCCTATTCCTGGCTCGTACGCAGGCACTGACACTTTCATCAGCACGTACCCTGACCCTCCCACGTTTCCGTACCCTCACCTGTGCCCTAAGCCTTGCCGTTCCCTAACACTAACCGTCGCCCGGAACAGAATCCCACCACCAAACCTACACCTTATCCCCAAGCCGTAGCCTACTCCTGGCCCGTACGCTGGCACAGACCCGTGTGTCAGCACGAAGCCTGACCCTCCCACGTTTGTGGACCCTCACCTGTGCCCTAAGCCTTGCGATTCCCTAACCCTAACCCTAGCCCGGAACGGAAACCCACCACCAGCCCTACAACTTACCCCAAAGCCGTAGCCTATTCCTGGACCTTATGCTGGCACTGACCCGTGCGTCAGCACGTATCCTGACCCTCCCACGTTTGCGGACCATCACCTGTGCCCTAAGCCTTGCCGTTCCCTAACCCTAAACCTAGCCCGGAACGGAAACCCACCACCAGCCCTACACCTTTCCCTATGCCGTAGCCTATTCCTGGCCCGTACGCAGGCACTGACCCTTTCATCAGCACGTAGCCTGACCCTCCCACGTTTCCGTACCCTCACCTGTGCCCTAAGCCTTGCCGTTCCCTAACCCTAACCCTAGCCCGGAACGGAAACCCACCACCAGCCCTACACCTTACCCTATGCTGTAGCCTACACCTGGCCCATATGCGGGCACTGACGCATGCGTCAGCACGTAGCCTGACCCTCCCACGTTTCCGTACCCTCACCTGTGCCCTAAGCATTGCCGTTCTCTAACCCTAACCCTAGCCCGAAACAGAAAGCCACCACCAGCCCTAAAACTTAGCCACAAGCCTTAGCCTACTCCTGGCCTGTACGCTGGCACTGACCCGTGCGTCAGCACGTAGCTTGACCCTCCCACGTTTCCCTACCCTCACCTGTGCCCTAAGCCTTGCAGTTCCCTAACACTAACCCTAGCCCGGAACGGAAACCCACCACCAGCCCTACACCATACCCTACACCGTAGCCTACTCCTGGCCCGTACGCTGGCACTGAACCGTGCGTCAGCATGTAGCCTGACCCTCTCACGTTTCCGTACCCTCACCTGTGCCCTAAGCCTTGACGTTCCCTAACCCTAACCCTAGCCCGGAACGCAAACCCACCACCAGCCCTACACCTTTCCCTATGCCGTAGCTTACTCCTGGCCCGTACGCTGGCACTGAACCGTGCGTCATCACGTAGCCTGAACCTCCCGCTTTTCCGTACCCTCACCTGTGCCCTAAGCCTTGCCGTTCCCTTACCCTAGCCCTAGCCCGGAACGGAAACCCACCACCAGCCCTACTCCTTAGCCTATGGCGTAGCCTACTCCTTGCCTGTACCCTGGCACTGACCCGTGCGTCAGCACGGAGCCAGACCCTCGACGTTTCCGTACCCTCACATGTGCCCTAAGCCTTGCCGTTCCCTATCCCTAACCATAGCCCGGAACGAAAACCCACCACCAGGCCTACACCTTTCCCTACGCCGTAGCCTACTCCTGGCCCGTACGCTGGCACTGACCCGTGCGTCAGCACGTAGTCTGACCCTCCCACGTTTCCGTACCCTCACCTGTGCCCTAAGCCTTGCCGTTCCCTAACCCTAACCCTAACCCGGAACGGAAAACCACCACCATCCCTAAACCTTTCCCTACTGGGTAGCCTACTCCTCGCCCATACGCTCGCACTGACCCGTGCGTCAGCATGGAGTTTGACCCTCCCACGTTTCCGTACCCTCACCTGGGCCCTAAGACATGCCATTCCCTAACACTAACCCTAGCCCGGAACGGAAATCCACCACCAGCCCTACACATTACCCTATGCCGTAGCCTACACCTGGCCCATACGCGGGCACTGACCTGTGCTTCAGCACGTAGCCTGACCCTCCCATGTTTGCGCACCCTCACCTGTGCCCTAAGCCTTGCTGTTCCCTAACCCTAACCCTAGCCCGGAACGGAAACCCACCACCAGCCCTACACCTTTCCCAACGCCGTAGCCTATTCCTGGCTCGTACGCAGGCACTCACCGTTTCATCAGCACGTAGCCTGACCCTCCCACGTTTCCGTACCCTCACCTGTGCCCTAAGCTTTGCCGTTCACTAACCCTAACCCTAGCCCGGAGCGGAAACCCACCACCAGCCCTACACCTTACCCCCAAGCCGTAGCCTACACCTGGCCGGTACGCTGGCACTGACACGTGTGTCAGCATGTAGCCTGACCCTCACACGTTTCCGTACCCTCACTTGTGCCCTAAGCCTTGCCGTTTCCTAACCCTAACCCTAGACCGGAACAGAAACCCACCACCAGCCCTACACTCTACCCTACGCCATAGCCTATTCCTGGCCTGTACGCTGGCACTGAGCCGTGCGTCAGCACGTAGCCTGACTTTCCCATGTTTCCGTACCATCACCTGTGCCCTAAGCCTTGACGTTCCCTAACCCTAACCCTAGCCCGGAACAGAAACCCACCACCAGCCCTACACCTTACCACCATGCCGTAGCCTGCTCCTGGCCCATATGCTGGCACTGACCCGTGCGTCACCACGTAGCCTGACCCTCCCAAGTTTCCGTAACCTCACCTGTGCCCTAAGCCTTGCCGTTCCCTAACCTGAACCCTAGCCCGGAATGGAAACCCACCACCAGCCCTACACCTTACCCTATGCCGTAGCCTACACCTGGCCCGTTCGCGGGCACTGACCTGTGCTTCAGCACGTAGCCTGATCC
Source organism: Mesoplodon mirus (assembly GCF_964341445.2). NCBI lineage: Eukaryota > Metazoa > Chordata > Mammalia > Artiodactyla > Ziphiidae > Mesoplodon > Mesoplodon mirus. Next base: position 25,089 of record NW_028294708.1, read on the forward strand.
TCCCATGTTACCGTACCCTCACCTGTGCCCTAAGCCTTGCCTTTCCCTAACCCTAACCCTAGTCCGGAACTGAAACCCACCACCAGCCATACAGCTTTCCCCCAAGCCATAGCCTATTTCTGGCCCGTACGATGGCACTGACACATGCGTCAGCATGTAGCCTGACCCTCCCACGTTTCCGTACCCTCACCTGTGCCCTAAGCCTTGCCGTTCCCTAACCCTAACCCTAGCCCGGAACGGAAACCCACCACCAGCCCTACACCTAACCCCCAAGCTGTAGCTTACTCCTGGCCAGTACGCTGGCACTGACCCGTGCATCATCACGTAGCCTGACCCTCCCAAGTTTCTGTACCCTCACCTGTGCCCTAAGCCTTGCCGTTCCCTAACCCTAACCGTAACCCGGAACGGAAACCCACCACCAGCCCTACAGCTTACCCCCAAGCCGTAGCCTACTCCTGGCCCGTACGCTGGCACAGACCCGTGCGTCATCACGAATCCTGACCCACCCACGTTTGCGGACCCTCACCTGTGCCCTAAGCCTTGCCGTTCCCTAACCCTAACCCTAGCCCGGAACCGAAACCCACCACCAGCCCTACACCTTTCCCTACGCCGTAGCCTATTCCTAGCTCATACGCAGGCACTGACCCTTTCATCAGCAAGTAGACTGACCCTCCCACGTTTCCGTACCCTCACCTGTGCCCTTAGCCTTGCCGTTCACTAACCCTAACCCTAGCCCGGAAAGGAAACCCACCACCAGCCCTACACCTTACTCTATGCCGTAGCTTACACCTGGCCCGTACGCGGGCACTGACCTGTGCTTCAGCACGTAGCCTGACCCTCCCATGTTACCGTACGCTCACCTGTGCCCTAATCCTTGCCGTTCCCTAACCCTAACCCTAGCCCGGAACGGAATCCCACCACCAGCTCTACACCTTATCGTATGCCGTAGCCTACTCCTGGCCCGTAGGCTGGCACTGACCCGTGCGTCTGCATGTAGCCTGACCCTCTCACGTTTCCGTACCCTCACATGTGCCCTAAGCCTTGACGTTCCCTATCCCTAAACCCAGCCCGGAACGCAAACCCACCACAAGCCCTACACATTTCCCTACGCCGTAGCCTACTCCTGGCCCGTACGCTGGCACTGACCCGTGCGTCATCACGTAGCCTGACCCTCCCACTTTTCCGTACCCTCACCTGTGCCCTAAGCCTTGCCATTCCCTTACCGTAACCCTAGCCCAGAACGGAAACCCACCACCCGCCCTACACCTTACCCTATGCCGTAGCCTACTCCTTGCCCGTACCCTGGCACTGACCCGTGCTTCAGCACGTAGCCATACCCTCCCACGTTTCCGTACCCTCACATGTGCCCTAAGCCTTGCCGTTCCCTAACCCTAACACTAGCACGGAACGGAAACCCACCACCAGCCCTAAAACTTACCCACAAGCCGTAGCCTACTCCTGGCCTGTACGCTGGCACTGACCCGTGCCTCATCACGTAGCCTGACCCTCCCACGTTTCTCTACCATCACCTGTGCCCTAAGCCTTGCCGTTCCCTAACCCTAACCCTAGCCCGGAACGGAAACCCACCACCAGCCCTACAGCTTACCCCCAATCCATAGCCTATTCCTGGCCCGTACGCTGGCACTGACCCGTGCTTCAGCATGTAGCCTGTCCCTCCCACGTTTCCGTACCCTCACCTGTGCCCTAAGCCTTGCAGTTCCCTAACCCTAACCCTAGCCCCGAACGGAAAACCACCACCAGCCCTACACCTTATCATATGCCGTAGCCTAGTCCTGGCCCATATGCTGGCACTGACCCGTGCGTCAGCATGTAGCCTGACCCTCCCACGTTTCCGTAACCTCACCTGTGCCCTAAGCCTTGCCGTTCCCTAACCCTAACCCTAGCCCGGAACAGAAACCCACCACCAGCCCTATACCTTTCCCTACGCCGTAGCCTATTTCTGGCCCGTACACAGGCACTGACCCTTTCATCAGCACGTAGCCTGACCCTCCCACGTTTCCGTACCCTCACCTGTGCCCTAAGCCTTGCCGTTCCCTAACCCTTACCCTAGCCCGGAACAGAAAGCCACCACCAGCCCTAAACCTTACCCACAAGCCGTAGCCTACTCCTGGCCCGTACACTGGCACTGACCCGTGCGTCAGCACGTACCCTGACCCTCCCACTTTTCTGTACCCTTACCTGAGCCCTAAGCCTTGCCGTTCCCTAACCCTAATCCTAGCCCGGAACGGAATCCCACCACCAGCCCTACACCTTACCATATGCCGTAGCCTACTCCTGCCCGGTACGCTGCCACTGAGCCGTGCATGAGCACGTAGCCTGACCCTCCCACGTTTCCGTACCCTCAGCTGTGCCCTACGCCTTGCCGTTCCCTAACCCTATCCCTAGCCCGGAACGGAAACCCACCACCAGCCCTACAACTTACCCCCAAGCCGTAGCCTACTCCTGGCCTGTACTTTGGCACTGACCCTTGCGTCAGCATGTAGCCTGACCCTCCCACGTTTCCGTACCCTCACCTGTGCACTAAGCCTTGCCGTTCCATAACCCTAACCCGAGCCCGGAACGGAAACCCACCACCCGCCCTACACCTTACCCCCAAGCCGTAGCCTGCACCTGTCCCGTTCGGTGGCACTAACCCGAGCATCAGCAAGTAGCCTGAACCTCCCACGTTTCTGTACCCTCACCCGTGCCCTAAGCCTTGCCATTCCGTAACCCTAACCCTAGCCCGGAACGGATACCCACCACCAGCCCTACACCTTACCCCCAAGCCGTAGCCTACTCCTGGCCCATATGCTGGCACTGACCCGTGCGTCAGCACGTAGCGTGACCCTCGCACGTTTCCGTACCCTCACCTGTGCCCTAAGCCTTGTCGTTCCCTAACCTTAACCCTAGCCCAGAACGGAAACCCACCACCAGCCCTAAACCTTACCCTATGCTGTAGCCTACACTTGGCCCATATGCGGGCACTGACGCGTGCGTCAGCACGTAGCCTGAACCTCCCACGTTTCCGTACCCTCACCTGTGCCCTAAGCCTTGCCGTTCTCTAACCCTAACCCTAGCCCGAAACGGAAAGACACCACCAGCCCTAAAACTTAGCCACAAGCCTTAGCCTACTCCTGGCCCGTACGCTGGCACTGACCCGTGCGTCAGCACGTAGCCTGACCCTCCCACGTTTCCGTACCCTCACCTGTGCCCTAAGCCTTGCCGTTCCCTAACCCTAACCCTAGCCCGGAACGGAAAACCACCACCAGCCCTACACCTTATCATATGCCGTAGCCTAGTCCTGGCCCGTATGCTAGCACTGACCCGTGCGTCAGCATGTAGCCTGACCCTCCCACGTTTCCGTAACCTCACCTGTGCCCTAAGCCTTGCCGTTCCCTAACCCTAACCCTAGCCCGGAACAGAAACCCACCACCAGCCCTATACCTTTCCCTACACCGTAGCCTATTCCTGGCCCGTACACAGGCACTGACCCTTTCATCAGCACGTAGCCTGACCCTCCCACGTTTCCGTACCCTCACCTGTGCCCTAAGCCTTGCCGTTCCCTAACCCTTACCCTAGCCCGGAACGGAAACCCACCACCAGCCCTAAACCTTACCCACAAGCCGTAGCCTACTCCTGGCCCGTACACTGGCACTGACCCGTGCGTCAGCACGTAGCCTGACCCTCCCACTTTTCTGTACCCTTACCTGAGCCCTAAGCCTTGCCGTTCCCTAACCGTAATCCTAGCCCGGAACGGAATCCCACCACCAGCCCTACACCTTACCATATGCCGTAGCCTACTCCTGCCCGGTACGCTGCCACTGAGCCGTGCATCAGCACGTAGCCTGATCCTCCCACGTTTCCGTACCCTCAGCTGTGCCCTACGCCTTGCCGTTCCCTAACCCTATCCTTAGCCCGGAACGGAAACCCACCACCAGCCCTACAACTTACCCACAAGCCGTAGCCTACTCCTGGCCTGTACGGTGGCACTGACCCTTGCGTCAGCATGTAGCCTGACCCTCCCACGTTTCCGTACCCTCACCTGTGCCCTAAGCCTTGCCGTTCCATAACCCTAACCCGAGCCCGGAACGGAAACCCACCACCAGCCCTACACCTTACCCCCAAGCCGTAGCCTGCACCTGGCCCGTTCGGTGGCACTAACCCGAGCATCAGCAAGTAGCCTGAACCTCCCACGTTTCTGTACCCTCACCCGTGCTCTAAGCCTTGCCATTCCGTAACCCTAACCCTAGCCCGGAACGGATACCCACCACCAGCCCTACACCTTACCCCCAAGCCGTAGCCTACTCCTGGCCCATATGCTGGCACTGACCCGTGCGTCAGCACGTAGCGTGACCCTCGCACGTTTCCGTACCCTCACCTGTGCCCTAAGCCTTGTCGTTCCCTAACCTTAACCCTAGCCCGGAACGGAAACCCACCACCAGCCCTACACCTTACCCTATGCTGTAGCCTACACTTGGCCCATAGGCGGGCACTGACGCGTGCGTCAGCACGTAGCCTGAACCTCCCACGTTTCCGTACCCTCACCTGTGCCCTAAGCCTTGCCGTTCTCTAACCCTAACCCTAGCCCGAAACGGAAAGACACCACCAGCCCTAAAACTTAGCCACAAGCCTTAGCCTACTCCTGGCCCGTACGCTGGCACTGACCCGTGCGTCAGCACGTAGCCTGACCCTCCCACGTTTCCGTACCCTCACCTGTGCCCTAAGCCTTGCCGTTCCCTAACCCTAACCCTAACCCGGAAGGAAACCCACCACCGTCCCTAAACCTTTCCCTACTGGATAGCCTACTCCTCGCCCGTACGCTCGCACTGACCCGTGCGTCAGCATGGAGTTTGACCCTCCCACGTTTCCGTACCCTCACCTGGGCCCTAAGCCTTGCCATGCCCTAACACTAACCCAAGCCCGGAACGGAAACCCACCACCAGCCCTACACCTTACCCTATGCCGTAGCCTACACCTGGCCCATACGCGGGCACTGACCTGTGCTACAGCACGTATCCTGACCCTCCCACGTTTGCGGACCCTCACCTGTGCCCTAAGCCTTGCCGTTCCCTAAACCTAACCCTAGCCCGGAACGGAAACCCACCACCAGCCCTACACCTTTCCCAATGCCGTAGCCTATTCCTGGCTCGTACGCAGGCACTCACCGTTTCATCAGCACGTAGCCTGACCCTCCCACGTTTCTGTACCCTCACCTGTGCCCTAAGCCTTGCCGTTCACTAACCCTAACCCTAGCCTGGAACGGAAACCCACCACCAGCCCTACACCTTACCCCCAAGCCGTAGCCTATTCCTGGCCACTACGCTGGCACTGACACGTGCGTCAGCACGTAGCCTGACCCTCACACGTTTCCGTACCCTCACCTGTGCCCTAATCCATGCCGTTTCCTAACCCTAACCCTAGCCCGGAACATAAACCCACCACCAGCCCTACACTGTACCCTACGCCATAGCCTACTCCTGGCCCGTACGCTGGCACTGACCCGTGCGTCAGCACGTAGCCTGACCTTCCCACGTTTCCGTACCATCACCTGTGCCCTAAGCCTTGCCTTTCGCTCACCCTCACCTTAGCCAGGAACAGAAACCCATCAGCAGCCGTACACCTTACCCTACGCCGTAGCCTACTCCTGGCACGTACGCTGGCACTGACACGTGCCTCAGCACGTAGCCTGACCCTCACACGTTTCCATACCCTCACCTGTGCCCTAAGCCTTGCCGTTCCCTAACCCTAACCCTAGCCCGGAACGGAAAACCACCACCAGCCCTACAACTTACCCCAAAGCCGTAGCCTATTCCTGGACCTTCTGCTGGCACTGACCCGTGCGTCAGCACATAGCCTGACCCTCCCACGTTTGCGGACCATCACCTGTGCCCTAAGCCTTGCCGTTCCCTAACCCTAACCCTAGCCCGGAACGGAAACCCACCACCAGCCCTACACCTTTCCCTACGCCGTAGCCTATTCCTGGCACGTACGCAGGCACTGACCCTTTCATCAGCACGTAGCCTGACTCTCCCACGTTTCCGTACCCTCACCTGTGCCCTAAGCCTTGCCGTTCCCTAACCCTAACCCTAGCCCGGAACGGAAACCCACCACCAGCCCTAAAACTTACCCCCAAGCCGAAGCCTACTCCTGGTCCATACGCTGGCAATGACCTGTGCGTCAGCACGTAGCCTGAACTTCCCACATTACCGTACCCTCACCTGTGCCCTAAGCCTTGCCGTTCCCTAACCCTAACCCTAGTACGGAACGGAAACACACCACCAGCCCTAGACCTAACCATCAAGCCGTAGCTTACTCCTGGCCCGTACACTGGCACTGACCCGTGCATCATCACGTAGCCTGACCCTCCCACGTTTCCGTACCCTCACCTGTGCCCTAAGCCTTGCCGTTCCCTAACCCTAACCGTAGCCCGGAACGGAAACCCACCACCAGCCCTACACCTTACCCCCAAGCCGTAGCCTACTACTGGCCCGTACGCTGGCACAGACCCGTGCGTCAGCACGTAGCCTGACCCTCCCACGTTTCCGTACCCTCACCTGTGCCCTAAGCATTGCCGTTCTCTAACCCTAACCCTAGCCCGAAACAGAAAGCCACCACCAGCCCTAAAACTTAGCCACAAGCCTTAGCCTACTCCTGGCCTGTACGCTGGCACTGACCCGTGCGTCAGCACGTAGCTTGACCCTCCCACGTTTCCCTACCCTCACCTGTGCCCTAAGCCTTGCAGTTCCCTAACACTAACCCTAGCCCGGAACGGAAACCCACCACCAGCCCTACACCATACCCTACACCGTAGCCTACTCCTGGCCCGTACGCTGGCACTGAACCGTGCGTCAGCATGTAGCCTGACCCTCTCACGTTTCCGTACCCTCACCTGTGCCCTAAGACTTGACGTTCCCTAACCCTAACCCTAGCCCGGAACGCAAACCCACCACCAGCCCTACACCTTTCCCTATGCCGTAGCTTACTCCTGGCCCGTACGCTGGCACTGAACCGTGCGTCATCACGTAGCCTGAACCTCCCGCTTTTCCGTACCCTCACCTGTGCCCTAAGCCTTGCCGTTCCCTTACCCTAGCCCTAGCCCGGAACGGAAACCCACCACCAGCCCTACTCCTTAGCCTATGGCGTAGCCTACTCCTTGCCTGTACCCTGGCACTGACCCGTGCGTCAGCACGTAGCCAGACCCTCGATGTTTCCGTACCCTCACATGTGCCCTAAGCCTTGCCGTTCCCTATCCCTAACCATAGCCCGGAACGAAAACCCACCACCAGGCCTACACCTTTCCCTACACCGTAGCCTACTCCTGGCCCGTACGCTGGCACTGACCCGTGCGTCAGCACGTAGTCTGACCCTCCCACGTTTCCGTACCCTCACCTGTGCCCTAAGCCTTGCCGTTCCCTAACCCTAACCCTAACCCGGAACGGAAAACCACCACCATCCCTAAACCTTTCCCTACTGGGTAGCCTACTCCTCGCCCATACGCTCGCACTGACCCGTGCGTCAGCATGGAGTTTGACCCTCCCACGTTTCCGTACCCTCACCTGGGCCCTAAGACATGCCATTCCCTAACACTAACCCTAGCCCGGAACGGAAATCCACCACCAGCCCTACACCTTACCCTATGCCGTAGCCTACTCCTGGCCCGTACGCTGGCACTGACCCGTGCATCAGCACCTAGCCTCACCTTCCCACATTTCCGTACCCTCATCTGTGCCCTAAGCCTTGCCGTTCCCTAACTCTAACCCTAACCCGAAACGGAAACCCACCACCAGCCCTACACCATACCCTACACTGTAGCCTACTCCTGGCCCATACGCTGGCACTGACCCGTGCGTCAGCATGTAGCCTGACCCTCACACGTTTCCGTACCCTCACCTGTGCCCTAAGCCTTGACGTTCCCTAACCCTAACCCTAGCCCGGAACGGAAACCCACCACCAGCCCTACACCTTTCCCTACGCCGTAGCCTACTCCTGGCCCGTACGCTGGCACTGACCCGTGCGTCAGCACGTAGCCTGACCCTCCCACGTTTCCGTACCCTCACCTGTGCCCTAAGCCTTGCCGTTCCCTAACCAAAACCCTAAACCGGAACGGAAACCCACCACCATCCCTAAACCTTTCCCTACTGGGTAGCCTACTCCTCACCCGTACGCTCGCACTGACCCGTGCGTCAGCATGTAGTTTGACCCTCCCACGTTTCCGTACCCTCACCTGGGCCCTAAGCCTTGCCATTCCCTAACACTAACCTTAGTCCGGAAAGGAAACCCACCACCAGCCCTACACCTTACCCTATGCCGTAGCCTACAACTGGCCCATACGCAGGCACTGACCTGTGCTTCAGCACGTTGCCTGACCCTCCCACGTTTGCGGACCCTCACCTGTGCCGTAAGACTTGCCGTTCCCTAACACTAACCCTAGCCCGGAACGGAATCCCACCAACAGCCCTACACCTTTCCCTACGCCGTAGCCTATTCCTGGCTCGTACGCAGGCACTGACACTTTCATCAGCACGTACCCTGACCCTCCCACGTTTCCGTACCCTCACCTGTGCCCTAAGCCTTGCCGTTCCCTAACACTAACCGTCGCCCGGAACAGAATCCCACCACCAAACCTACACCTTATCCCCAAGCCGTAGCCTACTCCTGGCCCGTACGCTGGCACAGACCCGTGCGTCAGCACGAAGCCTGACCCTCCCACGTTTGTGGACCCTCACCTGTGCCCTAAGCCTTGCCGTTCCCTAACCCTAAACCTAGCCCGGAACGGAAACCCACCACCAGCCCTACAACTTACCCCAAAGCCGTAGCCTATTCCTGGACCTTATGCTGGCACTGACCCGTGCGTCAGCACGTATCCTGACCCTCCCACGTTTGCGGACCATCACCTGTGTCCTAAGCCTTGCCGTTCCCTAACCCTAAACCTAGCCCGGAACGGAAACCCACCACCAGCCCTACACCTTTCCCTATGCCGTAGCCTATTCCTGGCCCGTACGCAGGCACTGACCCTTTCATCAGCACGTAGCCTGACCCTCCCACGTTTCCGTACCCTCACCTGTGCCCTAAGCCTTGCCGTTCCCTAACCCTAACCCTAGCCCGGAACGGAAACCCACCACCAGCCCTACACCTTACCCTATGCTGTAGCCTACACCTGGCCCATATGCGGGCACTGACGCATGCGTCAGCACGTAGCCTGACCCTCCCACGTTTCCGTACCCTCACCTGTGCCCTAAGCATTGCCGTTCTCTAACCCTAACCCTAGCCCGAAACAGAAAGCCACCACCAGCCCTAAAACTTAGCCACAAGCCTTAGCCTACTCCTGGCCTGTACGCTGGCACTGACCCGTGCGTCAGCACGTAGCTTGACCCTCCCACGTTTCCCTACCCTCACCTGTGCCCTAAGCCTTGCAGTTCCCTAACACTAACCCTAGCCCGGAACGGAAACCCACCACCAGCCCTACACCATACCCTACACCGTAGCCTACTCCTGGCCCGTACGCTGGCACTGAACCATGCGTCAGCATGTAGCCTGACCCTCTCACGTTTCCGTACCCTCACCTGTGCCCTAAGCCTTGCCGTTCCCTAACCCTAACCCTAGCCCGGAACGCAAACCCACCACCAGCCCTACACCTTTCCCTATGCCGTAGCTTACTCCTGGCCCGTACGCTGGCACTGAACCGTGCGTCATCACGTAGCCTGAACCTCCCGCTTTTCCGTACCCTCACCTGTGCCCTAAGCCTTGCCGTTCCCTTACCCTAGCCCTAGCCCGGAACGGAAACCCACCACCAGCCCTACTCCTTAGCCTATGGCGTAGCCTACTCCTTGCCTGTACCCTGGCACTGACCCGTGCGTCAGCACGGAGCCAGACCCTCGACGTTTCCGTACCCTCACATGTGCCCTAAGCCTTGCCGTTCCCTATCCCTAACCATAGCCCGGAACGAAAACCCACCACCAGGCCTACACCTTTCCCTACGCCGTAGCCTACTCCTGGCCCGTACGCTGGCACTGACCCGTGCGTCAGCACGTAGTCTGACCCTCCCACGTTTCCGTACCCTCACCTGTGCCCTAAGCCTTGCCGTTCCCTAACCCTAACCCTAACCCGGAACGGAAAACCACCACCATCCCTAAACCTTTCCCTACTGGGTAGCCTACTCCTCGCCCATACGCTCGCACTGACCCGTGCGTCAGCATGGAGTTTGACCCTCCCACGTTTCCGTACCCTCACCTGGGCCCTAAGACATGCCATTCCCTAACACTAACCCTAGCCCGGAACGGAAATCCACCACCAGCCCTACACATTACCCTATGCCGTAGCCTACACCTGGCCCATACGCGGGCACTGACCTGTGCTTCAGCACGTAGCCTGACCCTCCCATGTTTGCGCACCCTCACCTGTGCCCTAAGCCTTGCTGTTCCCTAACCCTAACCCTAGCCCGGAACGGAAACCCACCACCAGCCCTACACCTTTCCCAACGCCGTAGCCTATTCCTGGCTCGTACGCAGGCACTCACCGTTTCATCAGCACGTAGCCTGACCCTCCCACGTTTCCGTACCCTCACCTGTGCCCTAAGCTTTGCCGTTCCATAACCCTAACCCTAGCCCGGAGCGGAAACCCACCACCAGCCCTACACCTTACCCCCAAGCCGTAGCCTACACCTGGCCGGTACGCTGGCACTGACACGTGTGTCAGCATGTAGCCTGACCCTCACACGTTTCCGTACCCTCACTTGTGCCCTAAGCCTTGCCGTTTCCTAACCCTAACCCTAGACCGGAACAGAAACCCACCACCAGCCCTACACTCTACCCTACGCCATAGCCTATTCCTGGCCTGTACGCTGGCACTGAGCCGTGCGTCAGCACGTAGCCTGACTTTCCCATGTTTCCGTACCATCACCTGTGCCCTAAGCCTTGACGTTCCCTAACCCTAACCCTAGCCCGGAACAGAAACCCACCACCAGCCCTACACCTTACCACCATGCCGTAGCCTGCTCCTGGCCCATATGCTGGCACTGACCCGTGCGTCACCACGTAGCCTGACCCTCCCAAGTTTCCGTAACCTCACCTGTGCCCTAAGCCTTGCCGTTCCCTAACCTGAACCCTAGCCCGGAATGGAAACCCACCACCAGCCCTACACCTTACCCTATGCCGTAGCCTACACCTGGCCCGTTCGCGGGCACTGACCTGTGCTTCAGCACGTAGCCTGATCCTCCCATGTTACCGTACCCTCACCTGTGCCCTAAGCCTTGCCTTTCCCTAACCCTAACCCTAGTCCGGAACTGAAACCCACCACCAGCCATACAGCTTTCCCCCAAGCCATAGCCTATTTCTGGCCCGTACGATGGCACTGACACATGCGTCAGCATGTAGCCTGACCCTCCCACGTTTCCGTACCCTCACCTGTGCCCTAAGCCTTGCCGTTCCCTAACCCTAACCCTAGCCCGGAACGGAAACCCACCACCAGCCCTACACCTAACCCCCAAGCCGTAGCTTACTCCTGGCCAGTACGCTGGCACTGACCCGTGCATCATCACGTAGCCTGACCCTCCCAAGTTTCTGTACCCTCACCTGTGCCCTAAGCCTTGCCGTTCCCTAACCCTAACCGTAACCCGGAACGGAAACCCACCACCAGCCCTACACCTTACCCCCAAGCCGTAGCCTACTCCTGGCCCGTACGCTGGCACAGACCCGTGCGTCATCACGAATCCTGACCCACCCACGTTTGCGGACCCTCACCTGTGCCCTAAGCCTTGCCGTTCCCTAACCCTAACCCTAGCCCGGAACCGAAACCCACCACCAGCCCTACACCTTTCCCTACGCCGTAGCCTATTCCTAGCTCATACGCAGGCACTGACCCTTTCATCAGCAAGTAGACTGACCCTCCCACGTTTCCGTACCCTCACCTGTGCCCTTAGCCTTGCCGTTCACTAACCCTAACCCTAGCCCGGAAAGGAAACCCACCACCAGCCCTACACCTTACTCTATGCCGTAGCTTACACCTGGCCCGTACGCGGGCACTGACCTGTGCTTCAGCACGTAGCCTGACCCTCCCATGTTACCGTACGCTCACCTGTGCCCTAATCCTTGCCGTTCCCTAACCCTAACCCTAGCCCGGAACGGAATCCCACCACCAGCTCTACACCTTATCGTATGCCGTAGCCTACTCCTGGCCCGTAGGCTGGCACTGACCCGTGCGTCTGCATGTAGCCTGACCCTCTCACGTTTCCGTACCCTCACATGTGCCCTAAGCCTTGACGTTCCCTATCCCTAAACCCAGCCCGGAACGCAAACCCACCACAAGCCCTACACATTTCCCTACGCCGTAGCCTACTCCTGGCCCGTACGCTGGCACTGACCCGTGCGTCATCACGTAGCCTGACCCTCCCACTTTTCCGTACCCTCACCTGTGCCCTAAGCCTTGCCATTCCCTTACCGTAACCCTAGCCCAGAACGGAAACCCACCACCCGCCCTACACCTTACCCTATGCCGTAGCCTACTCCTTGCCCGTACCCTGGCACTGACCCGTGCTTCAGCACGTAGCCATACCCTCCCACGTTTCCGTACCCTCACATGTGCCCTAAGCCTTGCCGTTCCCTAACCCTAACACTAGCACGGAACGGAAACCCACCACCAGCCCTAAAACTTACCCACAAGCCGTAGCCTACTCCTGGCCTGTACGCTGGCACTGACCCGTGCCTCATCACGTAGCCTGACCCTCCCACGTTTCTCTACCATCACCTGTGCCCTAAGCCTTGCCGTTCCCTAACCCTAACCCTAGCCCGGAACGGAAACCCACCACCAGCCCTACAGCTTACCCCCAATCCATAGCCTATTCCTGGCCCGTACGCTGGCACTGACCCGTGCTTCAGCATGTAGCCTGTCCCTCCCACGTTTCCGTACCCTCACCTGTGCCCTAAGCCTTGCAGTTCCCTAACCCTAACCCTAGCCCCGAACGGAAAACCACCACCAGCCCTACACCTTATCATATGCCGTAGCCTAGTCCTGGCCCATATGCTGGCACTGACCCGTGCGTCAGCATGTAGCCTGACCCTCCCACGTTTCCGTAACCTCACCTGTGCCCTAAGCCTTGCCGTTCCCTAACCCTAACCCTAGCCCGGAACAGAAACCCACCACCAGCCCTATACCTTTCCCTACGCCGTAGCCTATTTCTGGCCCGTACACAGGCACTGACCCTTTCATCAGCACGTAGCCTGACCCTCCCACGTTTCCGTACCCTCACCTGTGCCCTAAGCCTTGCCGTTCCCTAACCCTTACCCTAGCCCGGAACAGAAAGCCACCACCAGCCCTAAACCTTACCCACAAGCCGTAGCCTACTCCTGGCCCGTACACTGGCACTGACCCGTGCGTCAGCACGTACCCTGACCCTCCCACTTTTCTGTACCCTTACCTGAGCCCTAAGCCTTGCCGTTCCCTAACCCTAATCCTAGCCCGGAACGGAATCCCACCACCAGCCCTACACCTTACCATATGCCGTAGCCTACTCCTGCCCGGTACGCTGCCACTGAGCCGTGCATAAGCACGTAGCCTGACCCTCCCACGTTTCCGTACCCTCAGCTGTGCCCTACGCCTTGCCGTTCCCTAACCCTATCCCTAGCCCGGAACGGAAACCCACCACCAGCCCTACAACTTACCCCCAAGCCGTAGCCTACTCCTGGCCTGTACTTTGGCACTGACCCTTGCGTCAGCATGTAGCCTGACCCTCCCACGTTTCCGTACCCTCACCTGTGCACTAAGCCTTGCCGTTCCATAACCCTAACCCGAGCCCGGAACGGAAACCCACCACCCGCCCTACACCTTACCCCCAAGCCGTAGCCTGCACCTGTCCCGTTCGGTGGCACTAACCCGAGCATCAGCAAGTAGCCTGAACCTCCCACGTTTCTGTACCCTCACCCGTGCCCTAAGCCTTGCCATTCCGTAACCCTAACCCTAGCCCGGAACGGATACCCACCACCAGCCCTACACCTTACCCCCAAGCCGTAGCCTACTCCTGGCCCATATGCTGGCACTGACCCGTGCGTCAGCACGTAGCGTGACCCTCGCACGTTTCCGTACCCTCACCTGTGCCCTAAGCCTTGTCGTTCCCTAACCTTAACCCTAGCCCAGAACGGAAACCCACCACCAGCCCTAAACCTTACCCTATGCTGTAGCCTACACTTGGCCCATATGCGGGCACTGACGCGTGCGTCAGCACGTAGCCTGAACCTCCCACGTTTCCGTACCCTCACCTGTGCCCTAAGCCTTGCCGTTCTCTAACCCTAACCCTAGCCCGAAACGGAAAGACACCACCAGCCCTAAAACTTAGCCACAAGCCTTAGCCTACTCCTGGCCCGTACGCTGGCACTGACCCGTGCGTCAGCACGTAGCCTGACCCTCCCACGTTTCCGTACCCTCACCTGTGCCCTAAGCCTTGCCGTTCCCTAACCCTAACCCTAGCCCGGAACGGAAAACCACCACCAGCCCTACACCTTATCATATGCCGTAGCCTAGTCCTGGCCCGTATGCTAGCACTGACCCGTGCGTCAGCATGTAGCCTGACCCTCCCACGTTTCCGTAACCTCACCTGTGCCCTAAGCCTTGCCGTTCCCTAACCCTAACCCTAGCCCGGAACAGAAACCCACCACCAGCCCTATACCTTTCCCTACACCGTAGCCTATTCCTGGCCCGTACACAGGCACTGACCCTTTCATCAGCACGTAGCCTGACCCTCCCACGTTTCCGTACCCTCACCTGTGCCCTAAGCCTTGCCGTTCCCTAACCCTTACCCTAGCCCGGAACGGAAACCCACCACCAGCCCTAAACCTTACCCACAAGCCGTAGCCTACTCCTGGCCCGTACACTGGCACTGACCCGTGCGTCAGCACGTAGCCTGACCCTCCCACTTTTCTGTACCCTTACCTGAGCCCTAAGCCTTGCCGTTCCCTAACCGTAATCCTAGCCCGGAACGGAATCCCACCACCAGCCCTACACCTTACCATATGCCGTAGCCTACTCCTGCCCGGTACGCTGCCACTGAGCCGTGCATCAGCACGTAGCCTGATCCTCCCACGTTTCCGTACCCTCAGCTGTGCCCTACGCCTTGCCGTTCCCTAACCCTATCCTTAGCCCGGAACGGAAACCCACCACCAGCCCTACAACTTACCCACAAGCCGTAGCCTACTCCTGGCCTGTACGGTGGCACTGACCCTTGCGTCAGCATGTAGCCTGACCCTCCCACGTTTCCGTACCCTCACCTGTGCCCTAAGCCTTGCCGTTCCATAACCCTAACCCGAGCCCGGAACGGAAACCCACCACCAGCCCTACACCTTACCCCCAAGCCGTAGCCTGCACCTGGCCCGTTCGGTGGCACTAACCCGAGCATCAGCAAGTAGCCTGAACCTCCCACGTTTCTGTACCCTCACCCGTGCTCTAAGCCTTGCCATTCCGTAACCCTAACCCTAGCCCGGAACGGACACCCACCACCAGCCCTACACCTTACCCCCAAGCCGTAGCCTACTCCTGGCCCATATGCTGGCACTGACCCGTGCGTCAGCACGTAGCGTGACCCTCGCACGTTTCCGTACCCTCACCTGTGCCCTAAGCCTTGTCGTTCCCTAACCTTAACCCTAGCCCGGAACGGAAACCCACCACCAGCCCTACACCTTACCCTATGCTGTAGCCTACACTTGGCCCATAGGCGGGCACTGACGCGTGCGTCAGCACGTAGCCTGAACCTCCCACGTTTCCGTACCCTCACCTGTGCCCTAAGCCTTGCCGTTCTCTAACCCTAACCCTAGCCCGAAACGGAAAGACACCACCAGCCCTAAAACTTAGCCACAAGCCTTAGCCTACTCCTGGCCCGTACGCTGGCACTGACCCGTGCGTCAGCACGTAGCCTGACCCTCCCACGTTTCCGTACCCTCACCTGTGCCCTAAGCCTTGCCGTTCCCTAACCCTAACCCTAACCCGGAAGGAAACCCACCACCGTCCCTAAACCTTTCCCTACTGGATAGCCTACTCCTCGCCCGTACGCTCGCACTGACCCGTGCGTCAGCATGGAGTTTGACCCTCCCACGTTTCCGTACCCTCACCTGGGCCCTAAGCCTTGCCATGCCCTAACACTAACCCAAGCCCGGAACGGAAACCCACCACCAGCCCTACACCTTACCCTATGCCGTAGCCTACACCTGGCCCATACGCGGGCACTGACCTGTGCTACAGCACGTATCCTGACCCTCCCACGTTTGCGGACCCTCACCTGTGCCCTAAGCCTTGCCGTTCCCTAAACCTAACCCTAGCCCGGAACGGAAACCCACCACCAGCCCTACACCTTTCCCAATGCCGTAGCCTATTCCTGGCTCGTACGCAGGCACTCACCGTTTCATCAGCACGTAGCCTGACCCTCCCACGTTTCTGTACCCTCACCTGTGCCCTAAGCCTTGCCGTTCACTAACCCTAACCCTAGCCTGGAACGGAAACCCACCACCAGCCCTACACCTTACCCCCAAGCCGTAGCCTATTCCTGGCCACTACGCTGGCACTGACACGTGCGTCAGCACGTAGCCTGACCCTCACACGTTTCCGTACCCTCACCTGTGCCCTAATCCATGCCGTTTCCTAACCCTAACCCTAGCCCGGAACATAAACCCACCACCAGCCCTACACTGTACCCTACGCCATAGCCTACTCCTGGCCCGTACGCTGGCACTGACCCGTGCGTCAGCACGTAGCCTGACCTTCCCACGTTTCCGTACCATCACCTGTGCCCTAAGCCTTGCCTTTCGCTCACCCTCACCTTAGCCAGGAACAGAAACCCATCAGCAGCCGTACACCTTACCCTACGCCGTAGCCTACTCCTGGCACGTACGCTGGCACTGACACGTGCCTCAGCACGTAGCCTGACCCTCACACGTTTCCATACCCTCACCTGTGCCCTAAGCCTTGCCGTTCCCTAACCCTAACCCTAGCCCGGAACGGAAAACCACCACCAGCCCTACAACTTACCCCAAAGCCGTAGCCTATTCCTGGACCTTCTGCTGGCACTGACCCGTGCGTCAGCACATAGCCTGACCCTCCCACGTTTGCGGACCATCACCTGTGCCCTAAGCCTTGCCGTTCCCTAACCCTAACCCTAGCCCGGAACGGAAACCCACCACCAGCCCTACACCTTTCCCTACGCCGTAGCCTATTCCTGGCACGTACGCAGGCACTGACCCTTTCATCAGCACGTAGCCTGACTCTCCCACGTTTCCGTACCCTCACCTGTGCCCTAAGCCTTGCCGTTCCCTAACCCTAACCCTAGCCCGGAACGGAAACCCACCACCAGCCCTAAAACTTACCCCCAAGCCGAAGCCTACTCCTGGTCCATACGCTGGCAATGACCTGTGCGTCAGCACGTAGCCTGAACTTCCCACATTACCGTACCCTCACCTGTGCCCTAAGCCTTGCCGTTCCCTAACCCTAACCCTAGTACGGAACGGAAACACACCACCAGCCCTAGACCTAACCATCAAGCCGTAGCTTACTCCTGGCCCGTACACTGGCACTGACCCGTGCATCATCACGTAGCCTGACCCTCCCACGTTTCCGTACCCTCACCTGTGCCCTAAGCCTTGCCGTTCCCTAACCCTAACCGTAGCCCGGAACGGAAACCCACCACCAGCCCTACACCTTACCCCCAAGCCGTAGCCTACTACTGGCCCGTACGCTGGCACAGACCCGTGCGTCAGCACGAAACCTGACCCTCCCACGATTGCAGACCCTCACCTGTGCCCTAAGCCTTGCCGTTCCCTAACCCTAACCCTAGCCCTGAACCGAAAGCCACCACCAGCCCTACACCTTTCCCTACGCCGTAGCCTATTCCTGGCTCATACGCAGGCACTGACCCTTTCATCAGCAAGTAGACTGACCCTCCCACGTTTCCGTACCCTCACCTGTGCCCTAAGCCTTGCCGTTCACTAACCCTAACCCAAACCCGGAACGGAAACCCACCACCAGCCCTACACCTTACTCTATGCCATAGCCTACACCTGACCCGTACTCGGGCACTGACCTGTGCTTCAGCACGTAGCCTGACCCTCCCATGTTACCGTACGCTCACCTGTGCCCTAAGCCTTGCCGTTCCCTAACCCTAAACCTAGCCCGGCACGGAATCCCACCACCAGCTCTACACCATATCGTGTGCCGTAGCCTAGTCCTGGCCCGTACTCTGGCACTGACCCGTGTGTCAGCATGTAGCCTGACCCTCCCACGTTTCCGTACCCTCTCCTTAGCACTGAGCCTTGCCGTTCCCTAACCCTAACCCTAGCCCTGAACAGAAACCCACCACCAGCCCTACACCTTACCCCAAGCCGTAGCCTATTCCTGGCCCGTACGCAGGCACTGACCCTTTCATCAGCACGTAGCCTGACCCTCCCACGTTTCCGTACCCTCATCTGTGCCCTAAGCCTTGCCGTTCCCTAACCCTAACCCGAGCCCGGAACGGAAATCCACCACCAGCCCTACACCTTAACCTACGCCGTAGCCTACTCCTGGCCTGTACGGTGGCACTGACCCTTGCGTCAGCATGTAGCCTGACCCTCCCACGTTTCCGTACCCTCACCTCAGCCCTAAGCCTTGCCGTTCTGTAACCCTAACCCTAGCCCGGAATGGAAACCCACCACCAGCCCTACAACTTACCCCCAAGCCGTAGCCTACTCCTGGCACGTTCGGTGGCATTAACCCTAGCATCAGCAAGTAGCCTGACCCTCCCACGTTTCTGTACCCTCACCCGTGCCCTAAGCCTTGCCGTTCCATAACCCTAACCCTAGCCCGGAACGGAAACCCACCACCAGCCCTACACCTTACCCCCAAGCCGTAGCGTACTCCTGGCCCATATGCTGGCACTGACCCGTGCATCAGCACGTAGCGTGACCCGCCCACATTTCCGTACCCTCACCTGTGCCCTAAGCCTTGATGTTCCCTAACCCTAACCCTAGCGCGGAACGGAAACCCACCACTAGCCCTACACCTTACCCTATGCTGTAGCCTACACATGGCCCGTACGTGGGCACTGACCCGTGCGTCAGCACGTAGCCTGACCCTCCCACTTTTCCGTACCCTCACCTGTGCCCTAAGCCTTGTCGTTCCCTAACCCTAACCCTAGCCCGGAACAGAAAGCCACCACCAGCCCTAAAACTTAGCCACAAGCCGTAGCCTACTCCTGGCCCGTACGCTGGCACTGACCCGTCCGTCAGCACGTAGCCTGACCCTCCCACTTTTCCGTACCCTCACCTGTGCACTAAGCCTTGCCGTTCCCTAACCCTAACCCTAGCCCGGAACGGAAACCCACCACCAGCCCTACACCATACGCTACACCGTAGCCTAATCCTGGCCCGTACGCTGGCACTGACCCGTGCGTAACCATGTAGCCTGACCCTCTCACGTTTCCGTACCCTCACATGTGCCCTAAGCCTTGACGTTCCCTATCCCTAACCCTAGCCCGGAACGCAAACCCACCACCAGCCCTACGCCTTTCCCTACGCCGTAGCCTACTCCTGGCCCGTACGCTGGCACTGACCCGTGCGTCATCATGTAGCCTGACCCTCCCACTTTTCCGTACCCTCACCTGTGCCCTAAGCCTTGCCGTTCCCTTACCCTAACCCTAGCCCGGAACGGAAACCCACCACCCGCCCTACACCTTACCCTATGCCGTAGCCTACTCCTTGCCCGTACCCTGGCACTGACCCGTGCTTCAGCACGTAGCCATACCCTCCCACGTTTCCGTACCCTCACATGTGCCCTAAGCCTTGCCATTCCCTAACCGTAACCGTAGCCCGGAACGAAAACCCACCACCAGCCCTAAACCTTACACTACGCCGTAGCCTACTCCTGGCCCGTACGCTGGCACTGACCCGTGCGTCAGCGCGTAACCTGATCCTCCCACGTTTCTGTACCATCACCTGTGCCCTAAGCCTTGCCGTTCCCTTACCCTAACCCTAACCCGGAACGGAAACCCACCACCATCCCTAAACCTTTCCCTACTGGGTAGCCTACTCCTCGCCCGTACGCTCGCACTGACCCGTGCGTCAGCATGTAGTTTGACCCTCCCACGTTTCTGTACCCTCACGTGGGCCCTAAGCCTTGCCATTCCCTGACACTAACCTTAGCCCGGAAGGGAAACCCACCACCAGCCCTACACCTTACCCTATGCCGTAGCCTACACCTGGCCCATACGCGGGCACTGACCTGTGCTTCAGCACGTAGCCTGGCCCTCCCACGTTTGCGGACCCTCACCTGTGCCCTAAGACTTGCCGTTCCCTAACCCTAACCCTAGCCCTGAACGGAAACCCACCACCAGCCCTACACATTTCCCTACGCCGTAGCCTATTCCTGGCTCGTACGCTGGCACTGACACTTTCATCAGCACTTAGCCTGACCCTCCCACGTTTCTGTACCCTCACCTGTGCCCTAAGCCTTGCGGTTCACTAACCCTAACCCTAGACCGGAACGGAAAACCACCACCAGCCCTACAACTTACCCCCAAGCCGTAGCCTACTCCTGGCCGGTACGCTGGCACTGACACGTGCGTCAGCACGTAGCCTGACCGTCACACGTTTCCGTACCCTCACCTGTGCCCTAAGCCTTGCCGTTTTCTAACCCTAACCCTAGCCCGGAACGGAAACCCACCATCAGCCCTACACTTTACCCTATGCCGTAGCCTACTCCTGGCCCGTACGCTGGCACTGACCCGTGTGTCAGCACGTAGCGTGACCCTCCCACGTTTCCTTACCCGCTCCTTAGCACTAAGCCTTGCCGTTCCGTAACCCTAACCCTAGCCCGGAACATAAACCCACCACCAGCCCTACACTCTACCCTACGCCATAGCCTATTCCTGGCCCGTACGCTGGCACTGAGCCGTGCGTCAGCACGTAGCCTGACCCTCCCACGTATTCGTACCCTCACCTGTGCCCTAAGCCTTGCCGTTCCCTAACCCTAACCCTAGCCCGGAACGGAAACCCACCACCAGCCCTAAACCTAACCCCCAAGCCGTAGCTTACTCCTGGCCAGTACGCTGGCACTGACCCGTGCATCATCACGTAGCCTGACCCTCCCACGTTTTCATACCCTCACCTGTGCCCTAAGCCTTGCCGTTCCCTAACCCTAACCGTAGCCCGGAACGGAAACCCACCAACAGCCCTACACCTTACCCTATGCTGTAGCCTACACCTGGCCCGTACGCGGGCACTGACCCGTGCGTCAGCACGTAGCCTGACCCTCCCACGTTTCCGTACCCTCACCTGTGCCCTAAGCCTTGCCGTTCCCTAACCCTAAACCTAGCCCAGAACGGAACCCCACCACCAGCCCTACACCTAACCCCCAAGCCGTAGCCTACTCCTGGCTGGTACGCTGGCACTGACCCGTGCATCAGCACGTAGCCTGACCCTCCCACGTTTCTGTACCCTCACCTATGCCCTAAGCCTTGCCGTTTCCTAATCCTAACCCTAGCCCGGAACTGAAACCCACCACCAGCCGTACACCTTACCCTATGCCGTAGCATACTCCTTGCCCGTAGGCTGGCACTGACACGTGCGTCAGCACATAGCCTGACCCTCCGACGTTTCCGTACCCTCACCTGTGCCCTAAGCCTTGCCTTTCCCTAACCCTAACCCTAGCCCTGAACGGAAACCCACCACCAGCCCTACACCTTACCCCAAGCCGTAGCCTAATCCTGGTCCGTACGCTGTCACTGACCCGTGCGTCAGCACATAGCCTGACTCTCCCACGTTTCCGTACCCTCACCTGTGCCCTAAGCCTTGCTGTTCCCTAACCTTAACCCTAGAATGCACCGGAAACCCACCATCAGCCCTACACCTTACCCTACGCCGTAGCCTACTCCTGGCCCGTACGCTGGCACTGACCCGTGCGTCAGCACGTAGCCTGACCCTCCCACGTTTCTGTACCCTCACCTGTGCCCTAAGCCTTGCCGTTCCCTAACCCTAACTCTAGCCCGGAACGGAAACCCACCACCAGCCCTACACCTTTTCCTACGCCGTAGCCTACTCCTGGAACGTACGCTGACACTGTACCGTGTGTCAGCACGTAGCCTGACCCTCCCACGTTTCCGTACCCTCACCTGTTCCCTAAGACTTGCCGTTCACTAAGCCTAACCCTAGCCCGGAACGGAAACCCAACGCCAGCCCTACACCTTACCGTATGCCGTAGCCTACTCCTGGCCAGTACGCTGGCACTGACACATGCGTCAGCATGTAGCCTGACACTCCCCCCTTTCCGTACCCTCACCTGTGCCCTAAGCCTTGCTGTTCCCTACCCCTAACCCTAGCCTGGAACAGAAACCCACCACCAGCCCTACACCTTACCCTACGCCGTAGCCTACTTCTGGCCCGTACACTGGCACTGACCCGTGAGTCAGCACGTAGCCTGACCAACACACGTTTCCGTTCCCTCATCTGTGCCCTATGCCTTGCAGTACCCTCACCCTAACTCTAGCCAGGAAAGGAAACCCACTACCAGCCCTACACCTTACCCTACGCTGTAGCCTACTCCTGGCCCGTACGCGGGCACTGACCTGTGCTTCAGCACATAGCCTGACCCTCCCATGTTACTCTACCCTCACCTGTGCCCTAAGCCTTGCCGTTCCCTAATCCTAACCCTAGCGCCGTACGGAAACCCACCACCAGCCCTACACTCTACCCTACGCTGTAGCCTACTCCTGACCCGTACGCTGGCACTGAGCCGTGCGTCAGCACGTAGCCTAACCCTCCCACGTTTCCGTACCATCACCTGTGCCCTAAGCCTTGCCGTTCCCTAACCCTAACCCTAGCCCGTCACGGAAACCCACCACCAGCCCTACACATTACCCTACGCCGTAGCCTACTCCTGGCCCATACGCTGGCACTGACCCGTGCGTCAGCACGTAGCCGGACCCTGGCACGTTTCCATACGCTCACCTGTGCCCTAAGCCTTGCCGTTCCCTAACCCTAACCCTAGTCCTGAACGGAAACCCACCACCAGCCCTACAGCTTACCCCCTAGCCATAGCCTACTCCTGGCCCATACGCTGGCACTGACCGGTGTGTCAGCATACAGCCTGACGAGGCACACCAGGGGAGGGCGGGCCGGCAGGGTAAGGCTGCCCATGTCAGCTAATCCACAACCCTCAGGGAATCACATTGGTGAAAATGGACCTCGCTAAGGCACAAGAGAAGCCAAGGGAAAAAAGGACATGGTGCCATTTGAAGCACCGTAGATGAGTCTAGAAGTAATCACGTGACTTGTAGTAAGTCAGAAAGTGAAAGACACATATCATATCATATCACTTATAGGTGTTACCTAAAAATGGATACCAGGGCAGATATTTCCACGGAGAAGGGCAATCACAGATTCATTAAACAAACTTATCGTTCACCAATGGAAAGGTGTGAGGATTGGTTTCATTACGATATCGGGGTTAACACACATATACAAACACAGGTGACATATATAATCACCAAAGACCTACAGAATACCAAGAGAGGACTACTCAACATTCTGTCATAACGTACATGGGAAAAGGATCCCAGGAAGAACAGACATCTGTATATGTGTAAAAGAACCACATCTTCCACACCTACAACAAGCCAAACATTGTAATCAAACTTGCTGTAATAAAAAATAAAAAATTAAATTAAAATCACAAACAAAAAGTAGTGAGACAAAATTGAGGGGCTTTCTCCTGGCACATTCCATTCTAAATTCCAATCTAGAACACCACTTCCACTGAGGCTCTCTTGCCCTAGTAACCAGATTTGGTAAGGGTGAACTGCTGCCACCTTGTGGCCGTTTCACACAACAGCAGCTTTAATCCCAACGCTAATGGTCAGTTGATATTCAAAATCATTGCAGGCCTGTAAATGACACCTGCCCTGAAAACAAATCCTGGGGTCACATATCGACCAAAAAATTCAAAGGACGTCCATATTTCAAAACGACCATTTCAAAAGGCATATTTTACGCACATTAGTGTTCTGCTTCTTTTCCTTTCTTTCCTTTTTTGTTAAAAAAAAACGGGAATGGAAAAAGGCATCCCTCAGAATGGGCGAAAATCGTTGCAAACGAATCAATGGACAGAGGTGTAATCTCCAATATATATAAACAGCTCATGCAGCTTAATATTAAAAAAACAAACAACCCAATACAAAAATGGGCAGAAGATCTAAAGAGACGTTTCTTCAAAGGAGACACAGAGATGGCCAAGACGCACATGAAAAGCTGCTCAACAGCAGTAATTATTAGAGAAATGCAAATCAAAACTACAATGAGGTATCACCTCACACCTGTTAGAATCGGCATCATCAGAAAATCTACAAACAACAAATTCTGGGGAGGGTGTGGACAAAAGGAGCCCTCTTCCACTATTGGTGGGAATGTAAATTGATACAGTCACTATGGAGAACAGTATGGAGTTTCCTTAAAAAATCTAGAAATAGAATTACCATCTGATCCAGCAATCCCACTTCTGGGCATATACCCAGAGAAAACCGTAAATCTAAAAGGCACATTCACCACAATGTTCATTGCAGCACTATTTACAATAGCCAGGTAATGGAAGCAACCTAAATGCCCACAGACAGATGAATGGATAAAGATGTGGTACATATATAAAATGGAATATTACTTGGCCATAAAAAGGAATGAAACTGGGTCATTTGTAGAGACATCGATGGATCGAGAGACTGTCATACAGAATGAAGTAATTCAGAAAGAGGAAAACAAATATTGTATATTAATGCATATATGTGGAGCCTAAAAAATGGTACAGATGAACTGGTTTGCAGGGAAGAAATAGAGACACAGAGGTAGAGAACAAACGTATGGACACCAAGTGTGGGAAGCCATGGCGTGGTGGTGGTGGGATGAGTTGGGAGATTGGGATTGACCTGAATACATATATATGCATAAAATATATAACTAATAATAACGTGCTGCATAAAAAACATAAATAAAATTAAATTTTAAAATTTTTAAAAATAAAATTTAAAAATAAAACAGAAAAAAGTTCTTCCCGTCACACAGATGTATTTATAGGAATGAATTATTTCCATGCTTATATCTATAAATACATAAAACAGGAATAAAATCTAACTTGAACCATAAAAGAAAAAAAAAACCTGAACTCACGAGTTTTACAGAGGGAAATCCTATCTGGGCACTTGCTCCAGCGGTAAACCATTCTGAAATTGGTCAGAGGTGGGGAACCATCTCCCATACAGCCAGCAACCCAACCCCCACGCAAGGAGCGTCCTCATTGCAAAGCTGGGGGACCGTGCCGAGGCATCTGTGAGTAAACGTGAGCTGAGCCTCAGGCCAGCTGCTGCTGAACTGTTCCCACCATTCCCAGGTAAAACACCTGAATATGTACAAGGGCTTGAATGCCTAGAGGAAGGGCCGTGGAGCCACACCAGCGACAGCACGCAGGCCAACTAGCTGCCTGCAGGCCAGCCAGGGTGGTCCTGGCCCCGGGATCTCTTCCAGAAGCTTTCCATTGCCCTGCCTGAGATACCCCTCCTGTCCCAGCCCCCACTGCTTTTTTCCTTCCTCACCTCTGTCCGGAGAGAAATTCCAGCGGAAGGTATGGGTGACACATCCTCTTCTTTACAGGCGGCAGCCTGGCAACTCCTGCAGAAAGGCCAGCAGAGCCCCACTCACACCAGGCCACCCAAAAAGCTGTGGCCCCTCACTCCCTCCCACTAGCACAGCCCCGAGACTGCTGACGGGGCAGAGAATATGGAGTCAGGCACAGCTTCAGGGGCTATTGCTGCCTGGAGCTCTGTTTATATTGACTTCAACGAGGCACACCTGGGGAGGGCGGGCCGGCAGGGTAAGGCTGCCCAGGTCAGCTAATCCACAACCCTCAGGGAATCACATTGGTGAAAATGGACCTCGCTAAGGCAGAAGAGAAGCCAAGGGAAAAAAGGACACAATGCCATTTGCAGCACCGTAGATGAGTCTAGAAGTAATCACGTGACTTGTAGTAACTCAGAAAGTGAAAGACACATATCATATCATATCACTTATAGGTGTTACCTAAAAATGGATACCAGGGCAGATATTTCCACGGAGAAGGGCAATCACAGATTCATTAAACAAACTTATGGTTCACCAATGGAAAGGTGTGAGGATTGGTTTCATTACGATATCGGGGTTAACAGACATATACAAACACAGGTGACATATATAATCACCAAAGACCTACAGAATAGCAAGAGAGGACTACTCAACATTCTGTCATAACGTACATGGGAAAAGGATCCCAGGAAGAACAGACATGTGTATATGTGTAAAAGAACCACATCTTCCACACCTACAACAAGCCAAACATTGTAATCAAACTTGCTGTAATAAAAAATAAAAAAATAAATTAAAAACACGAACAAGAAGTAGTGAGACAAACGTGAGCGGCTTTCTCCTGGCACATTCCATTCTAAATTCCAATCTAGAACACCACTTCCACTGAGGCTCTGTTCCCCTAGTAACCAGATTTGGTAAGGGAGAACTGCTGCCACCTTGTGGCCGTTTCACACAACAGCAGCTTTAATCCCAGCACTAATGGTCAGTTGATATTCAAAATCATTGCAGGCCTGTAAATGACACCTGCCCTGAAAACAAATCCTGGGGTCACATATCGACCAAAAAATTCAAAGGACGTCCATATTTCAAAACGACCATTTCAAAAGGCATATTTTACGCACAGTAGTGTTCTGCTTCTTTTCCTTTCTTTCCTTTTTTGTTAAAAAAAACGGGAATGGAAAAAGGCATCCCTCAGAATGGGCGAAAATCGTTGCAAACGAATCAATGGACAGAGGTTTAATCTCCAATATATATAAACAGCTCATGCAGCTTAATATTAAAAAAACAAACAACCCAATACAAAAATGGGCAGAAGATCTAAAGAGACGTTTCTTCAAAGGAGACACAGAGATGGCCAAGACGCATATGAAAAGCTGCTCAACAGCACTAATTATTAGAGAAATGCAAATCAAAACTACAATGAGGTATCACCTCACACCTGTTAGAATCGGCATCATCAGAAAATCTACAAACAACAAATTCTGGGGAGAGTGTGGACAAAAGGAGCCCTCTTCCAATATTGGTGGGAATGTAAATTGATACATTCAGTATGGAGAACAGTATAGAATTTCCTTAAGAAAATTAGAAATAGAATTACCATCTGATCCAGCAATCCCACTTCTGGGCATATACCCACATAAAACCGTAAATCTAAAAGGCACATTCACCACAATGTTCATTGCAGCACTATTTACAATAGCCAGGTAATGGAAGCAACCTAAATGCCCACAGACAGATGAATGGATAAAGATGTGGTACATATATAAAATGGAATATTACTCGGCCATAAAAAGGAATGAAACTGAGTCATTTGTAGAGACATCGATGGATGGAGAGACTGTTATACATAATGAAGTAAGTCAGAAAGAGGAAAACAAATATTGTATATTAATGCATATATGTGGAGCCAAAAAACGGTACAGATGAACTGGTTTGCAGGGAAGAAATAGAGACACAGAGGAAGAGAACAAACGTATGGACACCAAGTGTAGGAAGCCATGGGGTGGTGATGGTGGGATGAGTTGGGAGATTGGGATTGACCTGTATACATGTATATGCATAAAATACATAACTAATAAAAACCTGCTGTATAAAAACATAAATAAAATTGTATTTCAAAATTTAAAAAAACAAAATTTAAAAATAAAACAGAAAAAAGTTCTTCCCGTCACACAGATGTATTTATAGGAATGAATTATTTCCATGCTTATATCTATAAATACATAAAAGAGGAATAAAATCTAAATTGAACCATAAAAGAAAAAAAAAAACCTGAACTCACGAGTTTTACAGAGGAAAACCCTATCTGGGCACTTGCTCCAGCGGTAAACAATTCTGAAATTGGTCAGAGGTGGGGAACCATCTCCCATACAGCCAGCAACCCACCCCCCACGCAAGGAGCGTCCTCATTGCAAAGCTGGGGGACCGTGCCGAGGCATCTGTGAGTAAACGTGAGCTGAGCCCCAGGCCACCTGCTGCTGAACTGTTCCCACCCTTTCCAGGTAAAACACCTGAATATGTACAAGGGCTTGAAAGCCTAGAGGAAGGGCCGTCGAGCCACACCAGCAACAGCACGCAGGCCAACTTGGTGCCTGCAGTCCAGCCAGGGTGGTCCTGGCCCTGGACGCTCTTCCGGAAGCTTTCCATTGCCCTGCCTGAGATACCCCTCCTCTCCCGGCACCCACTGCTTTTTTCCTTCCTCACCTCTGTCCGGAGAGAAATTCCAGCGGAATGTATGGGTGACACATCCTCTTCTTTACAGGCGGCAGCCTGGCAACTCCTGCAGAAAGGCCAGCAGAGCCCCACTCACACCGGGCCACCCACAAAGCTGTGGCCCCTCACTCCCTCCCACCAGCACAGCCCGGAGACTGCTGAAGGGGCAGAGAATATGGAGTCAGGCACAGCTTCAAAGGCTATGGCTGCCTGGAGCTCTGTTTATATTGACCTCAACGAGGCACACCTGGGGAGGGCGGGCCGGCAGGGTAAGGCTGCCCAGGTCAGCTAATCCACAACCCTCAGGGAATCACATTGGTGAAAATGGACCTCGCTAAGGAAGAATAGAAGCCAACGGAAAAAAGGACACAATGCCATTTGCAGCACCGTAGATGTGTCTAGAAGTAATCACGTGACTTGTAGTAAGTCAGAAAGTGAAAGACACATATCATATCATATCACTTATAGGTGTTACCTAAAAATGGATACCCGGGCAGATATTTCCACGGAGAAGGGCAATCACAGATTCATTAAACAAACTTATGGTTCACCAATGGAAAGGTGTGAGGATTGGTTTCATTACGATATCGGGGTTAACAGACATATACAAACACAGGTGACATATATAATCACCAAAGACCTACAGAATACCAAGAGAGGACTACTCAACATTCTGTCATAACGTACATGGGAAAAGGATCCCAGGAAGAACAGACATGTGTATATGTGTAAAAGAACCACATCTTCCACACCTACAACAAGCCAAACATTGTAATCAAACTTGCTGTAATAAAAAATAAAAAATTAAATTAAAAACACGAACAAGAAGTAGTGAGACAAACTTGAGGGGCTTTCTCCTGCATATTCCGTTCTAAATTCCCATCTAGAACACCACTTCCACTGAGGCTCTGTTCCCCTAGTAACCAGATTTGGTAAGGGAGAACTGCTGCCACCTTGTGGCCGTTTCACACAACAGCAGCTTTTATCCCAGCACTAATGGTCAGTAGATATTCAAAATCATTGCAGGCCTGTAAATGACACCTGCCCTGAAAACAAATCCTGGGGTCCCATATCGACCAAAAAATTCAAAGCACGTCCATATTTCAAAACGACCGTTTCAAAAGGCATATTTTACGCACATTAGTGTTCTGCTTCTTTTCCTTTCTTTCCTTTTTTGTTAAAAAACACGGGAATGGAAAAAGGCATCCCTCAGAATGGGCGAAAATCGTTGCAGACGAATCAATGGACAGAGGTTTAATCTCCTATATATATAAACAACCCATGCAGCTTAATATTAAAAAAACAAACAACCCAATACAAAAATGGGCAGAAGATCTAAAGAGACGTTTCTTCAAAGAAGACACAGAGATGGCCAAGACGCACATGAAAAGCTGCTCAACAGCACTAATTATTAGAGAAATGCAAATCAAAACTACAATGAGGTATCACCTCACACCCGTTAGAATCGGAATCATCAGAAAATCTACAAACAAGCAATTCTGGGGAGGGTGTGGACAAAAGGAGCCCTCTTCCACTATTGGTGGGAATGTAAATTGATACAGTCACTATGGAGAACAGTATGGAGTTTCCTTAAAAAAACTAGAAATAGAATTACCATCTGATCCAGCAATCCCACTTCTGGGCATATACCCAGAGAAAACCGTAAATCTAAAAGGCACATTCACCACAATGTTCATTGCAGCACTATTTACAATAGCCAGGTAATGGAAGCAACCTAAATGCCCACAGACAGATGAATGGATAAAGATGTGGTACATATATAAAATGGAATATTACTCGGCCATAAAAAGGAATGAAACTGGGTCATTTGTAGAGACATCGATGGATCGAGAGACTGTCATACAGAATGAAGTAAGTCAGAAAGAGGAAAACAAATATTGTATATTAATGCATATATGTGGAGCCTAAAAAATGGTACAGATGAACTTGTTTGCAGGGAAGAAATAGAGACACAGAGGTAGAGAACAAACGTATGGAAACCAAGTGTGGGAAGCCATGGGGTGGTGGTGGTGGGATGAGTTGGGAGATTGGGATTGACCTGAATACATATATATGCATAAAATACATAACTAATAATAACGTGCTGTATAAAATAAATAAATAAAATTAAATTTCAAAATTTTAAAAAATAAAATTTAAAAATAAAACAGAAAAAAGTTGTTCCCGTCACACAGATGTATTTATAGGAATGAATTATTTCCATGCTTATATCTATAAATACATAAAAGAGGAATAAAATCTAACTTGAACCATAAAAGAAAAAAAAAACCTGAACCCACGAGTTATACAGAGGAAAACCCTATCAGGGCACTTGCTCCAGCGGTAAACAATTCTGAAATTGGTCAGAGGTGGGGAACCATCTCCCATACAGCCAGCAACCCACCCCCCACGCAAGGAGCGTCCTCATTGCAAAGCTGGGGGACCGTGCCGAGGCATCTGTGAGTAAACGTGAGCTGAGCCCCAGGCCAGCTGCTGCTGAACTGTTCCCAACCTTTCCAGGTAAAACACCTGAATATGTACAAGGGCTTGAAAGCCTAGAAGAAGGACAGTGGAGCCACACCAGTGACAGCACGCAGGCCAACTTGGTGCCTGCAGGCCAGCCAGGGTGGTCCTGGACCCGGGCGCTCTTCCAGAAGCTTTCCATTGCCCTGCCTGAGATACCCCTCCTGTCCCGGCCCCCACTGCTTTTTTCCTTCCTCACCTCTGTCCGGAGAGAAATTCCAGCGGAAGGTATGGGTGACACATCCTGTTCTTTACAGGCGGCTGCTTGGCAACTCCTGCAGAAAGGCCAGCAGAGCCCCACTAACACCGGGCCACCCACAAAGCTTTGGCTCCTCACTCCGTCCCACCAGCACAGCCCCGAGACTGCTGGCAGGGCAGAGAATATGGAGTCAGGCAGAGCTTCAGGGGCTATTGCTGCCTGGAGCTCTGTTTATATTGACCTCAACGAGGCACACCTGGGGAGGGCAGGCCGGCAGGGTAAGGCTGCCCAGGTCAGCTAATCCACAACCCTCAGGGAATTACATTGTTGAAAATGGACCTCGCTAAGGCAGAATAGAAGCCAAGGGAAAAAAGGACACAATGCCATTTGCAGCACCGTAGATGAGTCTAGAAGTAATCACGTGACTTGTAGTAAGTCAGAAAGTGAAAGACACATATCATATCATAACACTTATAGGTGTTACCT
Organism: Mesoplodon mirus; assembly: GCF_964341445.2. NCBI lineage: Eukaryota > Metazoa > Chordata > Mammalia > Artiodactyla > Ziphiidae > Mesoplodon > Mesoplodon mirus. Next base: position 56,616 of record NW_028294708.1, read on the forward strand.
AAAAATGGATACCAGGGCAGATATTTCCACGGAGAAGGGCAATCACAGATTCATTAAACAAACTTATGGTTCACCAATGGAAAGGTGTGAGGATTGGTTTCATTACGATATCGGGGTTAACAGACATATACAAACACAGGTGACATATATAATCACCAAAGACCTACAGAATAGCAAGAGAGGACTACTCAACATTCTGTCATAACGTACATGGGAAAAGGATCCCAGGAAGAACAGTCATCTGTATATGTGTAAAAGAACCACATCTTCCACACCTACAACAAGCCAAACATTGTAATCAAACTTGCTGTAATAAAAAATATTAAATTAAATTAAATACACGAACAAGAAGTAGTGAGACAAACGTGAGGGGCTTTCTCCTGGCACATTCCATTCTAAACTCCAATCTAGAACACCACTTCCACTGAGGCTCTCTTGCCCTAGTAACCAGATTTGGTAAGGGTGAACTGCTGCCACCTTGTGGCCGTTTCACACAACAGCAGCTTTAATCCCAACGCTAATGGTCAGTTGATATTCAAAATCATTGCAGGCCTGTAAATGACACCTGCCCTGAAAACAAATCCTGGGGTCACATATCGACCAAAAAATTCAAAGGACGTCCATATTTCAAAACGACCATTTCAAAAGGCATATTTTACGCACAGTAGTGTTCTGCTTCTTTTCCTTTCTTTCCTTTTTTGTTAAAAAAAAACGGGAATGGAAAAAGGCATCCCTCAGAATGGGCGAAAATCGTTGCAAACGAATCAATGGACAGAGGTTTAATCTCCAATATATATAAACAGCTCATGCAGCTTAATATTAAAAAAACAAACAACCCAATACAAAAATGGGCAGAAGATCTAAAGAGACGTTTCTTCAAAGGAGACACAGAGATGGCCAAGACGCACATGAAAAGCTGCTCAACAGCAGTAATTATTAGAGAAATGCAAATCAAAACTACAATGAGGTATCACCTCACACCTGTTAGAATCGGCATCATCAGAAAATCTACAAACAACAAATTCTGGGGAGGGTGTGGACAAAAGGAGCCCTCTTCCACTATTGGTGGGAATGTAAATTGATACAGTCACTATGGAGAACAGTATGGAGTTTCCTTAAAAAATCTAGAAATAGAATTACCATCTGATCCAGCAATCCCACTTCTGGGCATATACCCAGAGAAAACCGTAAATCTAAAAGGCACATTCACCACAATGTTCATTGCAGCACTATTTACAATAGCCAGGTAATGGAAGCAACCTAAATGCCCACAGACAGATGAATGGATAAAGATGTGGTACATATATAAAATGGAATATTACTTGGCCATAAAAAGGAATGAAACTGGGTCATTTGTAGAGACATCGATGGATCGAGAGACTGTCATACAGAATGAAGTAATTCAGAAAGAGGAAAACAAATATTGTATATTAATGCATATATGTGGAGCCTAAAAAATGGTACAGATGAACTGGTTTGCAGGGAAGAAATAGAGACACAGAGGTAGAGAACAAACGTATGGACACCAAGTGTGGGAAGCCATGGCGTGGTGGTGGTGGGATGAGTTGGGAGATTGGGATTGACCTGAATACATATATATGCATAAAATATATAACTAATAATAACGTGCTGCATAAAAAACATAAATAAAATTAAATTTTAAAATTTTTAAAAATAAAATTTAAAAATAAAACAGAAAAAAGTTCTTCCCGTCACACAGATGTATTTATAGGAATGAATTATTTCCATGCTTATATCTATAAATACATAAAACAGGAATAAAATCTAACTTGAACCATAAAAGAAAAAAAAAACCTGAACTCACGAGTTTTACAGAGGGAAATCCTATCTGGGCACTTGCTCCAGCGGTAAACCATTCTGAAATTGGTCAGAGGTGGGGAACCATCTCCCATACAGCCAGCAACCCAACCCCCACGCAAGGAGCGTCCTCATTGCAAAGCTGGGGGACCGTGCCGAGGCATCTGTGAGTAAACGTGAGCTGAGCCTCAGGCCAGCTGCTGCTGAACTGTTCCCACCATTCCCAGGTAAAACACCTGAATATGTACAAGGGCTTGAATGCCTAGAGGAAGGGCCGTGGAGCCACACCAGCGACAGCACGCAGGCCAACTAGCTGCCTGCAGGCCAGCCAGGGTGGTCCTGGCCCCGGGATCTCTTCCAGAAGCTTTCCATTGCCCTGCCTGAGATACCCCTCCTGTCCCGGCCCCCACTGCTTTTTTCCTTCCTCACCTCTGTCCGGAGAGAAATTCCAGCGGAAGGTATGGGTGACACATCCTCTTCTTTACAGGCGGCAGCCTGGCAACTCCTGCAGAAAGGCCAGCAGAGCCCCACTCACACCAGGCCACCCAAAAAGCTGTGGCCCCTCACTCCCTCCCACTAGCACAGCCCCGAGACTGCTGACGGGGCAGAGAATATGGAGTCAGGCACAGCTTCAGGGGCTATTGCTGCCTGGAGCTCTGTTTATATTGACTTCAACGAGGCACACCTGGGGAGGGCGGGCCGGCAGGGTAAGGCTGCCCAGGTCAGCTAATCCACAACCCTCAGGGAATCACATTGGTGAAAATGGACCTCGCTAAGGCAGAAGAGAAGCCAAGGGAAAAAAGGACACAATGCCATTTGCAGCACCGTAGATGAGTCTAGAAGTAATCACGTGACTTGTAGTAACTCAGAAAGTGAAAGACACATATCATATCATATCACTTATAGGTGTTACCTAAAAATGGATACCAGGGCAGATATTTCCACGGAGAAGGGCAATCACAGATTCATTAAACAAACTTATGGTTCACCAATGGAAAGGTGTGAGGATTGGTTTCATTACGATATCGGGGTTAACAGACATATACAAACACAGGTGACATATATAATCACCAAAGACCTACAGAATAGCAAGAGAGGACTACTCAACATTCTGTCATAACGTACATGGGAAAAGGATCCCAGGAAGAACAGGCATGTGTATATGTGTAAAAGAACCACATCTTCCACACCTACAACAAGCCAAACATTGTAATCAAACTTGCTGTAATAAAAAATAAAAAAATAAATTAAAAACACGAACAAGAAGTAGTGAGACAAACGTGAGCTGCTTTCTCCTGGCACATTCCATTCAAAATTCCAATCTAGAACACCACTTCCACTGAGGCTCTGTTCCCCTAGTAACCAGATTTGGTAAGGGAGAACTGCTGCCACCTTGTGGCCGTTTCACACAACAGCAGCTTTAATCCCAGCACTAATGGTCAGTTGATATTCAAAATCATTGCAGGCCTGTAAATGACACCTGCCCTGAAAACAAATCCTGGGGTCACATATCGACCAAAAAATTCAAAGGACGTCCATATTTCAAAACGACCATTTCAAAAGGCATATTTTACGCACAGTAGTGTTCTGCTTCTTTTCCTTTCTTTCCTTTTTTGTTAAAAAAAACGGGAATGGAAAAAGGCATCCCTCAGAATGGGCGAAAATCGTTGCAAACGAATCAATGGACAGAGGTTTAATCTCCAATATATATAAACAGCTCATGCAGCTTAATATTAAAAAAACAAACAACCCAATACAAAAATGGGCAGAAGATCTAAAGAGACGTTTCTTCAAAGAAGACACAGAGATGGCCAAGACGCACATGAAAAGCTGCTCAACAGCACTAATTATTAGAGAAATGCAAATCAAAACTACAATGAGGTATCACCTCACACCCGTTAGAATCGGAATCATCAGAAAATCCACAAACAACCAATTCTGGGGAGCGTGTGGACAAAAGGAGCTCTCTTCCACTATTGGTGGGAATGTAAATTGATACAGTCACTATGGAGAACAGTATGGAGTTTCCTTAAAAAAACTAGAAATAGAATTACCATCTGATCCAGCAATCCCACTTCTGGGCATATACCCAGAGAAAACCATAAATCTAAAAGGCACATTCACCACAATGTTCATTGCAGCACTATTTACAATAGCCAGGTAATGGAAGCAACCTAAATGCCCACAGACAGATGAATGGATAAAGATGTGGTACATATATAAAATGGAATATTACTCGGCCATAAAAAGGAATGAAACTGGGTCATTTGTAGAGACATCGATGGATCGAGAGACTGTCATACAGAATGAAGTAAGTCAGAAAGAGGAAAACAAATATTGTATATTAATGCATATATGTGGAGCCTAAAAAATGGTACAGATGAACTTGTTTGCAGGGAAGAAATAGAGACACAGAGGTAGAGAACAAACGTATGGAAACCAAGTGTGGGAAGCCATGGGGTGGTGGTGGTGGGATGAGTTGGGAGATTGGGATTGACCTGAATACATATATATGCATAAAATACATAACTAATAATAACGTGCTGTATAAAATAAATAAATAAAATTAAATTTCAAAATTTTAAAAAATAAAATTTAAAAATAAAACAGAAAAAAGTTCCTCCCGTCACACAGATGTATTTATAGGAATGAATTATTTCCATGCTTATATCTATAAATACATAAAAGAGGAATAAAATCTAACTTGAACCATAAAAGAAAAAAAAAACCTGAACCCACGAGTTATACAGAGGAAAACCCTATCAGGGCACTTGCTCCAGCGGTAAACAATTCTGAAATTGGTCAGAGGTGGGGAACCATCTCCCATACAGCCAGCAACCCACCCCCCACGCAAGGAGCGTCCTCATTGCAAAGCTGGGGGACCGTGCCGAGGCATCTGTGAGTAAACGTGAGCTGAGCCCCAGGCCAGCTGCTGCTGAACTGTTCCCAACCTTTCCAGGTAAAACACCTGAATATGTACAAGGGCTTGAAAGCCTAGAAGAAGGACAGTGGAGCCACACCAGTGACAGCACGCAGGCCAACTTGGTGCCTGCAGGCCAGCCAGGGTGGTCCTGGACCCGGGCGCTCTTCCAGAAGCTTTCCATTGCCCTGCCTGAGATACCCCTCCTGTCCCGGCCCCCACTGCTTTTTTCCTTCCTCACCTCTGTCCGGAGAGAAATTCCAGCGGAAGGTATGGGTGACACATCCTGTTCTTTACAGGCGGCTGCTTGGCAACTCCTGCAGAAAGGCCAGCAGAGCCCCACTAACACCGGGCCACCCACAAAGCTTTGGCTCCTCACTCCGTCCCACCAGCACAGCCCCGAGACTGCTGACAGGGCAGAGAATATGGAGTCAGGCAGAGCTTCAGGGGCTATTGCTGCCTGGAGCTCTGTTTATATTGACCTCAACGAGGCACACCTGGGGAGGGCAGGCCGGCAGGGTAAGGCTGCCCAGGTCAGCTAATCCACAACCCTCAGGGAATTACATTGTTGAAAATGGACCTCGCTAAGGCAGAATAGAAGCCAAGGGAAAAAAGGACACAATGCCATTTGCAGCACCGTAGATGAGTCTAGAAGTAATCACGTGACTTGTAGTAAGTCAGAAAGTGAAAGACACATATCATATCATAACACTTATAGGTGTTACCTAAAAATGGATACCAGGGCAGATATTTCCACGGAGAAGGGCAATCACAGATTCATTAAACAAACTTATGGTTCACCAATGGAAAGGTGTGAGGATTGGTTTCATTACGATATCGGGGTTAACAGACATATACAAACACAGGTGACATATATAATCACCAAAGACCTACAGAATAGCAAGAGAGGACTACTCAACATTCTGTCATTACGTACATGGGAAAAGGATCCCAGGAAGAACAGTCATCTGTATATGTGTAAAAGAACCACATCTTCCACACCTACAACAAGCCAAACATTGTAATCAAACTTGCTGTAATAAAAAATATTAAATTAAATTAAATACACGAACAAGAAGTAGTGAGACAAACGTGAGGGGCTTTCTCCTGGCACATTCCATTCTAAACTCCAATCTAGAACACCACTTCCACTGAGGCTCTCTTGCCCTAGTAACCAGATTTGGTAAGGGTGAACTGCTGCCACCTTGTGGCCGTTTCACACAACAGCAGCTTTAATCCCAACACTAAAGGTCAGTTGATATTCAATATCATTGCAGGCCTGTACATGACACCTGCCCTGAAAACAAATCCTGGGGTCACATATCGACCAAAAAATTCAAAGGCTGTCCATATTTCAAAACGACCATTTCAAAAGGCATATTTTACGCACATTAGTGTTCTGCTTCTTTTCCTTTCTTTCCTTTTTTGTTAAAAAACACGGGAATGGAAAATGGCATCCCACAGAATGGGCGAAAATCGTTGCAGACGAATCAATGGACAGAGGTTTAATCTCCAATATATATAAACAGCTCATGCAGCTGAATATTAAAAAAACAAACAACCCAAAAAAAATGGGCAGAAGATCTAAAGAGACGTTTCTTCAAAGGAGACACAGAGATGGCCAAGACGCACATGAAAAGCTGCTCAACAGAACTAATTATTAGAGAAATGCAAATCAAAACTACAATGAGGTATCACCTCACACCCGTTAGAATCGGAATCATCAGAAAATCTACAAACAACCAATTCTGGGGAGGGTGTGGACAAAAGGAGCCCTCTTCCACTATAGGTGGAAATGTAAATTGATACAGTCACTATGGAGAACAGTATGGAGTTTCCTTAAAAAAATTAGAAATAGAATTACCATCTGATCCAGCAATTCCACTTCTGGGCATATACCCAGAGAAAACCGTATTTCAAAAAGGCACATTCACCACAATGTTCGTTGCAGCACTATTTACAATAGCCAGGTAATGGAAGCAACCTAAATGCCCACAGACAGATGAATGGATAAAGATGTGGTACATATATAAAATGGAATATTACTCGGCCATAAAAAGGAATGAAACTGGGTCATTTGTAGAGACATCGATGGATCGAGAGACTGTCATACAGAATGAAGTAAGTCAGAAAGAGGAAAACAAATATTGTATATTAATGCATATATGTGGAGCCTAAAAATGGTACAGATGAACTGGTTTGCAGGGAACAAATAGAGACACAGAGGTAGAGTACAAACGTATGGACACCAAGTGTGGGAAGCCATGGGGTGGTGGTGGTGGGATGAGTTGGGAGTTTGGGATTGACCTGTATACATGTATAGGCATAAAATACATAACTAATAATAACGTGCTGTATAACAAAATAAATAAAATTAAATTTCAAAATTTTAAAAAATAAAATTTAAAAATAAAACAGAAAAAAGTTCTTCCCGTCACACAGATGTATTTATAGGAATGAATTATTTCCATGCTTATATCTATAAATACATAAAAGAGGAATAAAATCTAACTTGAACCATAAAAGAAAAAAAAAACCTGAACCCACGAGTTATACAGAGGAAAACCCTATCAGGGCACTTGCTCCAGCGGTAAACAATTCTGAAATTGGTCAGAGGTGGGGAACCATCTCCCATACAGCCAGCAACCCACCCCCCACGCAAGGAGCGTCCTCATTGCAAAGCTGGGGGACCGTGCCGAGGTATCTGTGAGTAAACGTGAGCTGAGCCCCAGGCCAGCTGCTGCTGAACTGTTCCCACCCTTTCCAGGTAAAACACCTGAATATGTACAAGGGCTTGAAAGCCTAGAGGAAGGACGGTGGAGCCACACCAGCGACAGCACGCATGCCAACTTGGTGCCTGCAGGCCAGCCAGGGTGGTCCTGGCCCCAGGTGCTCTTCCGGAAGCTCTCCATTGCCCTGCCTCAGATACCCCTCCTGTCCCGGCCCCCACTGCATTTTTCCTTCCTCACCTCTGTCTAGAGAGAAATTCCAGCGGAAGGTATGGGTGACACATCCTCTTCTTTACAGGCGGCAGCCTGGCAACTCCTGCAGAAAGGCCAGCAGAACCCCACTCACACCGGGCCACCCACAAAGCTGTGGCCCCTCACTCCCTCCCACCAGCACAGCCCCGAGACTGCTGATGGGGCAGAGAATATGGAGTCAGGCACAGCTTCAGGGGCTATTGCTGCCTGGAGCGCTGTTTATATTGACCTCAACGAGGCACACCTGGGGAGGGCGGGCCGGCAGGGTAAGGCTGCCCAGGTCAGCTAATCCACAACCCTCAGGGAATCACATTGTTGAAAATGGACCCCGGTAAGGCAGAAGAGAAGCCAAGGGAAAAAAGGACACAATGCCATTTGCAGCACCGTAGATGAGTCTAGAATTAATCACGTGACTTGTAGTAAGTCAGAAAGTGAAACACACATATCATATCACTTATAGGTGTTACCTAAAAATGGATACCAGGGCAGATATTTCCACGGAGAAGGGCAATCACAGATTCATTAAACAAACTTATGGTTCACCAATGGAAAGGTGTGAAGATTGGTTTCATTACGATATCGGGGTTAACAGACATATACAAACACAGGTGACATATATAATCACCAAAGACCTACAGAATAGCAAGAGAGGACTACTCAACATTCTGTCATAACGTACATGGGAAAAGGATCCCAGGAAGAACAGTCATCTGTATATGTGTAAAAGAACCACATCTTCCACACCTACAACAAGCCAAACATTGTAATCAAACTTGCTGTAATAAAAAATATTAAATTAAATTAAATACACGAACAAGAAGTAGTGAGACAAACGTGAGGGGCTTTCTCCTGGCACATTCCATTCTAAACTCCAATCTAGAACACCACTTCCACTGAGGCTCTCTTGCCCTAGTAACCAGATTTGGTAAGGGTGAACTGCTGCCACCTTGTGGCCGTTTCACACAACAGCAGCTTTAATCCCAGCGCTAATGGTCAGTTGATATTCAAAATCATTTCAGGCCTGTAAATGACACCTGCCCTGAAAACAAATCCTGGGGTCACATATCGACCAAAATGTTCAAAGGACGTCCATAGTTCAAAACGACCGTTTCAAAAGGCATATTTTACGCACATTAGTGTTCTGCTTCTTTTCCTTTCTTTCCTTTTTTGTTAAAAAACACGGGAATGGTAAAAGGCATCCCTCAGAATGGGCGAAAATTGTTCCAGATGAATCAATAGACAGAGGTTTAATCTCCAATATATATAAACAGCTCATGCAGCTTAATATTAATAAAACAAACAACCCAATACAAAAATGGGCAGAAGATCTAAAGAGACGTTTCTTCAAAGAAGACACAGAGATGGCCAAGACGCACATGAAAAGCTGCTCAACAGCAGTAATTATTAGAGAAATGCAAATCAAAACTACAATGAGGTATCACCTCACACCTGTTAGAATCGGCATCATCAGAAAATCTACAAACAAGCAATTCTGGGGAGGGTGTGGACAAAAGGAGCCCTCTTCCACTATTGGTGGGAATGTAAATTGATACAGTCACTATGGAGAACAGTATGGAGTTTCCTTAAAAAAACTAGAAATAGAATTACCATCTGATCCAGCAATCCCACTTCTGGGCATATACCCAGAGAAAACCGTATTTCAAAAAGGCACATTCACCACAATGTTCGTTGCAGCACTATTTACAATAGCCAGGTAATGGAAGCAACCTAAATGCCCACAGACAGATGAATGGATAAAGATGTGGTACATATATAAAATGGAATATTACTCGGCCATAAAAAGGAATGAAACTGGGTCATTTGTAGAGACATCGATGGATCGAGAGACTGTCATACAGAATGAAGTAAGTCAGAAAGAGGAAAACAAATATTGTATATTAATGCATATATGTGGAGCCTAAAATAGGTACAGATGAACTGGTTTGCAGGGAAGAAATAGAGACACAGAGGTAGAGAACAAACGTATGGACACCAAGTGTGGGAAGCCATGGGGTGGTGGTGGTGGGATGAGTTGGGAGTTTGGGATTGACCTGTATACATGTATATGCATAAAATACATAACTAATAATAACCTGCTGTATAAAAACATAAAGAAAATTGTATTTCAAAATTTAAAAAAAATAAAATTTAAAAATAAATGAGAAAAAAGTTCTTCCCATCACACAGATGTATTTATAGGAATGAAATATTTCAATGCTTATATCTCTAAATACATAAAAGAGGAATAAAATCTAACTGGAACCATAAAAGGAAAAAAAAAACCTAAACTCACGCGTTATACAGAGGAAAACCCTATCTGCGCACTTGCTCCAGCGGTAAACAATTCTGAAATTGGTCAGAGGTGGGGAACCATCTCCCATACAGCCAGCAACCCACCCCCCACGCAAGGAGCGTCCTCATTGCAAAGCTGGGGGACCGTGCCGAGGCATCTGTGAGTAAACGTGAACTGAACCCCAGGCTAGCTGCTGCTGAACTGTTCCCACCATTCCCAGGTAAAACAGCTGAATATGTACAAGGGCTTGAAAGCCTAGAGGAAGGGCCGTGGAGCCACACCCGCGACAGCACGCAGGCCAACTTGGTGCCTGCAGGCCAGCCAGGGTGGTCCTGGCCCCGGGCGCTCTTCCGGAAGCTTTCCATTGCCCTGCCTGAGATACCCCTCCTGTCCCGGCCCCCACTGCTTTTTTCCTTCCTCACCTCTGTCCGGAGAGAAATTCCAGCGGAAGGTATGGGTGACACATCCTCTTCTTTACAAGCGGCAGCCTGGCAACTCCTGCAGAAAGGCCAGCAGAGCCCCACTCACACCGGGCCACCCACAAAGCTGTGGCCCATCACTCCCTCCCACCAGCACAGCCCCGAGACTGCTGACGGGGCAGAGAATATGGAGTCAGGCACAGCTTCAGGGGCTATTGCTGCCTGGAGTGCTGTTTATATTGACCTCAACGAGGCACACCTGGGGAGGGCGGGCCGGCAGGGTAAGGCTGCCCAGGTCAGCTAATCCACAACCCTCGGGGAATCACATTGTTGAAAATGGGCCTCGCTAAGGCAGAATAGAAGCCAAGGAAACAAAGGACACAATGCCATTTGCAGCACCGTAGATGAGTCTAGAAGTAATCACGTGACTTGTAGTAAGTCAGAAAGTGAAAGACACCTATCATATCTTATCACTTATAGGTGTTACCTAAAAATGGATACCAGGGCAGATATTTCCACGGAGAAGGGCAATCACAGATTCTTTAAACAAACATATGGTTCACCAGTGGAAAGGTGTGAGGATTGGTTTCATTACCATATTGGGGTTAACAGACATATACAAACACAGGTGACATATATAATCACCAAAGACCTACGGAATACCAAGAGAGGACTACTCAACATTCTGTCATAACGTACATGGGAAAAGAATCCCAGGAAGAACAGACATCTGTATATGTGTAAAAGAGCCACATCTTCCACACCTACAACAAGCCAAACATTGTAATCAAACTTGCTGTAATAAAAAATAAAAAATTAAATTAAAAACACGAACAAGAAGTAGTGAGACAAACTTGAGGGGCTTTCTCCTGGCACATGCCATTCTAAATTCCAATCTAGAACACCACTTCCATTGAGGCTCTGTTGCCCTAGTAATCAGATTTGGTAAGGGAGAACTGCTGCCAACTTGTGGTCGTTTCACACAACAGCAGCTTTAATCCCAGCGCTAATGGTCAGTTGATATTCAAAATCATTGCAGGCCTGTAAATGACACCTGCCCTGAAAACAAATCCTGGGGTCACATATCGACCAAAAAATTCAAAGGACGTCCATATTTCAAAACGACCGTTTCAAAAGGCATATTTTACGCACATTAGTGTTCTGCTTCTTTTCCTTTCTTTCCTTTTCTGTTAAAAAAACGGGAATGGAAAAAGGCATCCCTCAGAATGGGCGAAAATCGTTGCAAACGAATCAATGGACAGAGGTTTAATCTCCAATATATATAAACAGCTCATGCAGCTTAATATTTAAAAAAAACAAACAACCCAATACAAAAATGGGCAGAAGATCTAAAGAGACGTTTCTTCAAAGAAGACACAGAGATGGCCAAGACGCACATGAAAAGCTGCTCAACAGCACTAATTATTAGAGAAATGCAAATCAAAACTCCAGTGAGGTATCTCCTCACACCTGTTAGAATCGGCATCATCAGAAAATCTACAAACAACAAATTCTGGGGAGGGTGTGGACAAAAGGAGCCCTCTTCCACTATTGGTGGGAATGTGAATTGATACAGTCACTATGGAGAACAGTATGGAGTTTCCTTAAAAAAACTAGAAATAGAATTACCATCTGATCCAGCAATCCCACTTCTGGGCATATACCCAGAGAAAACCATAAATCAAAAAGGCACATCCACCACAATGTTCATTGCAGCACTATTTACAATAGCAGGTAATGGAAGCAACCTAAATGCCCACAGACAGATGAATGGATAAAGATGTGGTACATATATAAAATGGAATATTACTCGGCCATAAAAAGGAATGAAACTGGGTCATTTGTACAGACATTGATGGATCGAGAGACTGTCATACAGAATGAAGTAAGTCAGAAAGAGGAAAACAAATATTGTATATTAATGCATATATGTGGAGCCTAAAAATGGTACAGATGAACTGGTTTGCAGGGAAGAAATAGAGACACAGAGGTAGAGAACACACGTATGGACACCAAGTGTGGGAAGCCATGGGGTGGTGGTGGTGGGAAGAGTTGGGAGTTTGGGATTGACCTGTATACATGTATATGCATAAAATATATAACTAATAATAACGTGCTGTATAAAAAAATAAATAAAATTAAATTTCAAAATTTTAAAAAATAAAATTTAAAAATAAAACAGAAAAAAGTTCTTCCCGTCACACAGATGTATTTATAGGAATGAATTATTTCCATGCTTATATCTATAAATACATAAAAGAGGAATAAAATCTAACTTGAACCATAAAAGAAAAAAAAAGTGAACCCACGAGTTACACAGAGGAAAACCCTATCACGGCACCTGCTCCAGCGGTAAACAATTCTGAAATTGGTCAGAGGTGGGGAACCATCTCCCATACAGCCAGCAACTGATCCCCACGCAAGGAGCATCCTCATTGCAAAGCTGGGGGACCGTGCCGAGGCATCTGTGAGTAAACGTGAGCTGAGCACCAGGCCAGCTGCTGCTGAACTGTTCCCACCCTTTCCAGGTAAAACACCTGAATATGTACAAGGGCTTGAAAGCCTAGAGGAAGGACCGTGGAGCCACACCAGTGACAGCACGCAGGGCAACTTGGTGCCTGCAGGCCAGCCAGGGTGGTCCTGGTCCCGGGCACACTTCCAGAAGCTTTCCATTGCCCTGCCTGAGATACCCCTCCTGTCCCGGCCCCCACTGCTTTTTTCCTTCCTCACCTCTGTCCGGAGAGAAATTCCAGCGGAATATATGGGTGACACAACCTCTTCTTTACAGGCGGCAGCCTGGCAACTCCTGCAGAAAGGCCAGCAGAACCCCACTCACACCGGGCCACCCACAAAGCTGTGGCCCCTCACTCCCTCCCACCAGCACAGCCCCGAGACTGCTGACGGGGCAGAGAATATGGAGTCAGGCACAGCTTCAGGGGCTATTGCTGCCTGGAGCGCTGTTTATATTGACCTCAACGAAGCACACCTGGGGAGGGCGGGCCGGCAGGGTAAGGCTGCCCAGGTCAGCTAATCCACAACCCTCAAGGAATCACATTGTTGGAAATGGACCTCGATAAGGCAGAAGAGAAGCCAAGGGAAAAAAGGACACAATGCCATTTGCAGCACCGTAGATGAGTCTAGAAGTAATCACGTGACTTGTAGTAAGTCAGAAAGTGAAAGTCACATATCATATCATATCACTTATAGGTGTTACCTAAAAATGGATACCAGGGCAGATATTTCCACGGAGAAGGGCAATCACAGATTCATTAAACAAACTTATGGTTCACCAATGGAAAGGTGTGAGGATTGGTTTCATTACGATATTGGGGTTAACAGACATATACAAACACAGGTGACATATATCATCACCAAAGACCTACAGAATACCAAGAGAGGACTACGCAACATTCTGTCATAACGTACATGGGAAAAGGATACCAGGAAGAACAGACATGTGTATATGTGTAAAAGAACCACATCTTCCACACCTACAACATGCCAAACATTGTAATCAAACTTGCTGTAATAAAAAATAAAAAATTAATTTAAAAACACGAACAAGAAGTAGTGAGACAAACGTGAGGGACTTTCTCCTGGCACATTCCATTCTAAACTCCAATCTAGAACACCACTTCCACTGAGGCTCTCTTGCCCTAGTAACCAGATTTGGTAAGGGTGAACTGCTGCCACCTTGTGGCCGTTTCACACAACAGCAGCTTTAATCCCAACGCTAATGGTCAGTTGATATTCAAAATCATTGCAGGCCTGTAAATGACACCTGCCCTGAAAACAAATCCTGGGGTCACATATCGACCAAAAAATTCAAAGGACGTCCATATGTCAAAACGACCGTTTCAAAAGGCATATTTTAGGCACATTAGTGTTCTGCTTCTTTTCCTTTCTTTCCTTTTTTGTTAAAAAACACGGGAATGGAAAAAAGCATCCCTCAGAATGGGCGAAAATCATTGCAGACGAATCAATGGACAGAGGTTTAATCTCCAATATATATAAACAGCTCATGCAGCTTAATATTAAAAAAACAAACAACCCAAAAAAATGGGCAGAAGATCTAAAGAGACGTTTCTTTAAAGGAGACACAGAGATGGCCAAGACGCACATGAAAAGCTGCTCAACAGCACTAATTATTAGAGAAATGCAAATGAAAACTACAATGAGGTTTTACCTCACACCTGTTAGAATCGGCATCATCAGAAAATCTACAAACAACCAATTCTGGGGAGGGTGTGTACAAAAGGAGCCCTCTTCCACTATTGGTGGGATTGTAAATTGATACAGGCTCTATGGAGAACAGTATGGAGTTTCCTTAAAAAAACTAGAAATAGAATTACCATCTGATCCAGCAATCCCACTTCTGGGCATATACCCAGAGAAAACCGTATTTCAAAAAGGCACATTCACCACAATGTTCGTTGCAGCACTATTTACAATAGCCAGGTAATGGAAGCAACCTAAATGCCCACAGACAGATGAATGGATAAAGATGTGGTACATATATAAAATGGAATATTACTCGGCCATAAAAAGGAATGAAACTGGGTCATTTGTAGAGACATTGATGGATCGAGAGACTGTCATACAGAATGAAGTAAGTCAGAAAGAGGAAATCAAATATTGTATATTAATGCATATATGTGGAGCCTAAAAATGGTACAGATGAACTGGTTTGCAGGGAAGAAATAGAGACACAGAGGTAGAGAACACACGTATGGAAACCAAGTGTGGGAAGCCATGGGGTGGTGGTGGTGGGATGAGTTGGGAGTTTGGGATTGACCTGTATACATGTATATGCATAAAATATATAACTAATAATAACGTGCTGTATAAAAAAAATAAATAAAATTAAATTTCAAAATTTTAAAAAATAAAATTTAAAAATAAAACAGAAAAAAGTTCCTCCCGTCACACAGATGTATTTATAGGAATGAATTAATTCCATGCTTATATCTATAAATACATAAAAGAGGAATAAAATCTAACTTGAACCATAAAAGAAAAAAAAAATTGAACCCACGAGTTACACAGAGGAAAACCCTATCACGGCACCTGCTCCAGCGGTAAACAATTCTGAAATTGGTCAGATGTTGGGAACCATCTCCCATACAGCCAGCAACTGACCCCCACGCAAGGAGCATCCTCATTGCAAAGCTGGGGGACCGTGCCGAGGCATCTGTGAGTAAACGTGAGATGAGCCCCAGGCCAGCTGCTGCTGAACTGTTCCCACCCTTTCCAGGTAAAACACCTGAATATGTACAAGGGCTTGAAAGCCTAGAGGAAGGACCGTGGAGCCACACCAGTGACAGCACGCAGGGCAACTTGGTGCCTGCAGGCCAGCCAGGGTGGTCCTGGCCCCGGGCACTCTTCCAGAAGCTTTCCATTGCCCTGCCTGAGATACCCCTCCTGTCCCGGCCCCCACTGCTTTTTTCCTTCCTCACCTCTGTCCGGAGAGAAATTCCAGCGGAAGGTATGGGTGACACAACCTCTTCTTTACAGGCGGCAGCCTGGCAACTCCTGCAGAAAGGCCAGCAGAACCCCACTCACACCGGGCCACCCACAAAGCTGTGGCCCCTCACTCCCTCCCACCAGCACAGCCCCGAGACTGCTGACGGGGCAGAGAATATGGAGTCAGGCACAGCTTCAGGGGCTATTGCTGCCTGGAGCTCTGTTTATCTTGACCTCAACGAGGCACACCTGGGGAGGGCGGGCCGGCAGGGTAAGGCTGCCCAGGTCAGCTAATCCACAACCCTCAAGGAATCACATTGTTGAAAATGGACCTCGCTAAGGCAGAAGAGAAGCCAAGGGAAAAAAGGACACAATGCCATTTGCAGCACCGTAGATGAGTCTAGAAGTAATCACGTGACTTGTAGTAAGTCAGAAAGTGAAAGACACATATCATATCATATCACTTATAAGTGTTACCTAAAAATGGATACCAGGGCAGATATTTCCACGGAGAAGGGCAATCACAGATTCATTAAACAAACGTATGGTTCACCAATGGAAAGGTGTGAGGATTGGTTTCATTACGATATCGGGGTTAACAGACATATACAAACACAGGTGACATATATCATCACCAAAGACCTACAGAATACCAAGAGAGGACTACGCAACATTCTGTCATAACGTACATGGGAAAAGGATCCCAGGAAGAACAGACATGTGTATATGTGTAAAAGAACCACATCTTCCACACCTACAACAAGCCAAACATTGTAATCAAACTTGCTGTAATAAAAAATAAAAAATTAAATTGAAAACACGAACAAGAAGTAGTGAGACAAACTTGAGGGGCTTTCTCCTGGCACATGCCATTCTAAACTCCAATCTAGAACACCACTTCCACTGAGGCTCTCTTGCCCTAGTAACCAGATTTGGTAAGGGTGAACTGCTGCCACCTTGTGGCCGTTTCACACAACAGCAGCTTTAATCCCAACGCTAATGGTCAGTTGATATTCAAAATCATTGCAGGCCTGTAAATGACACCTGCCCTGAAAACAAATCCTGGGGTCACATATCGACCAAAAAATTCAAAGGACGTCCATATGTCAAAACGACCGTTTCAAAAGGCATATTTTAGGCACATTAGTGTTCTGCTTCTTTTCCTTTCTTTCCTTTTTTGTTAAAAAAAAAACGGGAAAGGAAAAAAGCATCCCTCAGAATGGGCGAAAATCGTTGCAGACGAATCAATGGACAGAGGTTTAATCTCCAATATATATAAACAGCTCATGCAGCTTAATATTAAAAAAACAAACAACCCAAAAAAAATGGGCAGAAGACATAAAGAGACGTTTCTTCAAAGGAGACACAGAGATGGCCAAGACGCACATGAAAAGCTGCTCAACAGCACTAATTATTAGAGAAATGCAAATGAAAACTACAATGAGGTTTCACCTCACACCTGTTAGAATCGGCATCATCAGAAAATCTACAAACAACCAATTCTGGGGAGGGTGTGGACAAAAGGAGCCCTCTTCCACTATTGGTGGGAATGTAAATTGATACAGGCACTATGGAGAACAGTATGGAGTTTCCTTAAAAAAACTAGAAATAGAATTACCATCTGATCCAGCAATCCCACTTCTGGGCATATACCCAGAGAAAACCGTATTTCAAAAAGGCACATTCACCACAATGTTCGTTGCAGCACTATTTACAATAGCCAGGTAATGGAAGCAACCTAAATGCCCACAGACAGATGAATGGATAAAGATGTGGTACATATATGAAATGGAATATTACTCGGCCATAAAAAGGAATGAAACTGGGTCATTTGTAGAGACATCGATGGATCGAGAGACTGTCATACAGAATGAAGTAAGTCAGAAAGAGGAAAACAAATATTGTATATTAATGCATATATGTGGAGCCTAAAAATGGTACAGATGAACTGGTTTGCAGGGAAGAAATAGAGACACAGAGGTAGAGAACAAACGTATGGACACCAAGTGTGGGAAGCCATGGGGTGGTGGTGGTGGGATGAGTTGGGAGTTTGGGATTGACCTGTGTACATGTATATGCATAAAATACATAACTAATAATAATGTGCTGTATAAAAAAAATAAATAAAATTAAATTTCAAAATTTTAAAAAATAAAATTTAAAAATAAAACAGAAAAAAGTTCTTCCCGTCACACAGATGTATTTATAGGAATGAATTATTTCCATGCTTATATCTATAAATACATAAAAGATGAATAAAATCTCACTTGAACCATAAAAGAAAAAAAAACCTGAACCCACGAGTTTTACAGAGGAAAACCCTATCAGGGCACTTGCTCCAGTGGTAAACAATTCTGAAATTGGTCAGAGGTGGGGAAGCATCTCCCATACAGCCATCAACCCACCCCCCACGCAAGGAGCGTCCTCATTGCAAAGCTGGGGGACCGTGCCGAGGCATCTGTGAGTAAACGTGAGCTGAGCCCCTGGCCAGCTGCTGCTGAACTGTTCCCACCCTTCCCAGGTAAAACACCTGAATATGTACAAGGGCTTGAAAGCCTAGAGGAAGGGCCGTGGAGCCACACCAGCGACAGCACGCAGGCCAACTTGGTGCCTGCAGGCCAGCCAGGGTGGTCCTGGCCCCGGGCGCTCTTCCGGAAGCTTTCCATTGCCCTGCCTGAGATACCCCTCCTGTCCCGGCCCCCACTGCTTTTTTCCTTCCTCACCTCTGTCCGGAGAGAAATTCCAGCGGAAGGTATGGGTGACACATCCTCTTCTTTACAGGCGGCAGCCTGGCAACTCCTGCAGAAAGGCCAGCAGAGCCCCACTCACACCGGGCCACCCACAAAGCTGTGGCCCATCACTCCCTCCCACCAGCACAGCCCCGAGACTGCTGACGGGGCAGAGAATATGGAGTCAGGCACAGCTTCAGGGGCTATTGCTGCCTGGAACGCTGTTTATATTGACCTCAACGAGGCACACCTGGGGAGGGCGGGCCGGCAGGGTAAGGCTGCCCAGGTCAGCTAATCCACAACCCTCAGGGAATCACATTGTTGAAAATGGGCCTCGCTAAGGCAGAATAGAAGCCAAGGAAACAAAGGACACAATGCCATTTGCAGCACCGTAGATGAGTCTAGAAGTAATCACGTGACTTGTAGTAAGTCAGAAAGTGAAAGACACCTATCATATCATATCACTTATAGGTGTTACCTAAAAATGGATACCAGGGCAGATATTTCCACGGAGAAGGGCAATCACAGATTCATTCAACAAACTTATGGTTCACCAGTGGAAAGGTGTGAGGATTGGTTTCATTACGATATCGGGGTTAACAGACATATACAAACACAGGTGACATATATAATCACCAAAGACCTACGGAATACCAAGAGAGGACTACTCAACATTCTGTCATAACGTACATGGGAAAAGGATCCCAGGAAGAACAGACATCTGTATATGTGTAAAAGAACCACATCTTCCACACCTACAACAAGCCAAACATTGTAATCAAACTTGCTGTAATAAAAAATAAAAAATTAAATTGAAAACACGAACAAGAAGTAGTGAGACAAACTTGAGGGGCTTTCTCCTGGCACATGCCATTCTAAATTCCAATCTAGAACACCACTTCCATTGAGGCTCTGTTGCCCTAGTAATCAGATTTGGTAAGGGAGAACTGCTGCCACCTTGGGGCCGTTTCACACAACAGCAGCTTTAATCCCAGCGCTAATGGTCAGTTGATATTCAAAATCATTGCAGGCCTGTAAATGACACCTGCCCTGAAAACAAATCCTGGGGTCACATATCGACCAAAAAATTCAAAGCACGTCCATATTTCAAAACGACCGTTTCAAAAGGCATATTTTACGCACATTAGTGTTCTGCTTCTTTTCCTTTCTTTCCTTTTCTGTTAAAAAAACGGGAATGGAAAAAGGCATCCCTCAGAATGGGCGAAAATCGTTGCAAACGAATCAGTGGACAGAGGTTTAATCTCCAATATATATAAACAGCTCATGCAGCTTAATATTAAAAAAAAACAAACAACCCAATACAAAACTGGGCAGAAGATCTAAAGAGACGTTTCTTCAAAGAAGACACAGAGATGGCCAAGACGCACATGAAAAGCTGCTCAACAGCACTAATTATTAGAGAAATGCAAATCAAAACTCCAATGAGGTATCACCTCACACCTGTTAGAATCGGCATCATCAGAAAATCTACAAACAACAAATTCTGGGGAGGGTGTGGACAAAAGGAGCCCTCTTCCACTATTGGTGGGAATGTAAATTGATACAGTCACTATGGAGAACAGTATGGAGTTTCCTTAAAAAAACTAGAAATAGAATTACCATCTGATCCAGCAATCCCACTTCTGGGCATATATCCAGAGAAAACCATAAATCAAAAAGGCACATCCACCACAATGTTCATTGCAGTAACTATTTACAATAGCCAGGTAATGGAAGCAACCTAAATGCCCACAGACAGATGAATGGATAAAGATGTGGTACATATATAAAATGGAATATTACTCGGCCATAAAAACGAATGCAACTGGGTCATTTGTAGAGACATCGATGGATCTAGAGACTGTCATACAGAATGAAGCAAGTCAGAAAGAGGAAAACAAATATTGTATATTAATGCATATATGTGGAACCTAAAAAATGGTACAGATGAACTGGTTTGCAGGGAAGAAATAGAGACACAGAGGTAGAGAACAAACGTATGGACACCAAGTGTGGGAAGCCATGGGGTGGTGGTGGTGGGATGAGTTGGGAGATTGGGATTGACCTGTATACATGTATAGGCATAAAATACATAACTAATAATAACCTGCTGTATAAAACATAAATAGAATTAAATTTCAAAATTTTAAAAAATAAAATTTAAAAATAAAACAGAAAAAAGTTCTTCCCGTCACACAGATGTATTTATAGGAATGAATTATTTCCATGCTTATATCTATAAATACATAAAAGAGGAATAAAATCTAACTTGAACCATAAAAGAAAAAAAAAAAACCTGAACCCACGAGTTATACAGAGGAAAACCCTATCAGGGCACTTGCTCCAGCGGTAAACAATTCTGAAATTGGTCAGAGGTGGGGAACCATCTCCCATACAGCCAGCAACCCACCCCCCACGCAAGGAGCGTCCTCATTGCAAAGCTGGGGGACCGTGCCGAGGCATCTGTGAGTAAACGTGAGCTGAGCCCCAGGCCAGCTGCTGCTGAACTGTTCCCACCCTTCCCAGGTAAAACACCTGAATATGTACAAGGGCTTGAAAGCCTAGAGGAAGGGCCGTGGAGCCACACCCGCGACAGCACGCAGGCCAACTTGGTGCCTGCAGGCCAGCCAGGGTGGTCCTGGCCCCGGGCGCTCTTCCGGAAGCTTTCCATTGCCCTGCCTGAGATACCCCTCCTGTCCCGGCCCCCACTGCTTTTTTCCTTCCTCACCTCTGTCCGGAGAGAAATTCCAGCGGAAAGTATGGGTGACACATCCTCTTCTTTACAGGCGGCAGCCTGGCAACTCCTGCAGAAAGGCCAGCAGAGCCCCACTCACACCGGGCCACCCACAAAGCTGTGGCCCATCACTCCCTCCCACCAGCACAGCCCCGAGACTGCTGACGGGGCAGAGAATATGGAGTCAGGCACAGCTTCAGGGGCTATTGCTGCCTGGAACGCTGTTTATATTGACCTCAACGAGGCACACCTGGGGAGGGCGGGCCGGCAGGGTAAGGCTGCCCAGGTCAGCTAATCCACAACCCTCAGGGAATCACATTGTTGAAAATGGGCCTCGCTAAGGCAGAATAGAAGCCAAGGAAACAAAGGACACAATGCCATTTGCAGCACCGTCGATGAGTCTAGAAGTAATCACGTGACTTGTAGTAAGTCAGAAAGTGAAAGACACCTATCATATCATATCACTTATAGGTGTTACCTAAAAATGGATACCAGGGCAGATATTTCCACGGAGAAGGGCAATCACAGATTCATTCAACAAACTTATGGTTCACCAGTGGAAAGGTGTGAGGATTGGTTTCATTACGATATCGGGGTTAACAGACATATACAAACACAGGTGACATATATAATCACCAAAGACCTACGGAATACCAAGAGAGGACTACTCAACATTCTGTCATAACGTACATGGGAAAAGGATCCCAGGAAGAACAGACATCTGTATATGTGTAAAAGAACCACATCTTCCACACCTACAACAAGCCAAACATTGTAATCAAACTTGCTGTAATAAAAAATAAAAAATTAAATTGAAAACACGAACAAGAAGTAGTGAGACAAACTTGAGGGGCTTTCTCCTGGCACATGCCATTCTAAATTCCAATCTAGAACACCACTTCCATTGAGGCTCTGTTGCCCTAGTAATCAGATTTGGTAAGGGAGAACTGCTGCCACCTTGGGGCCGTTTCACACAACAGCAGCTTTAATCCCAGCGCTAATGGTCAGTTGATATTCAAAATCATTGCAGGCCTGTAAATGACACCTGCCCTGAAAACAAATCCTGGGGTCACATATCGACCAAAAAATTCAAAGCACGTCCATATTTCAAAACGACCGTTTCAAAAGGCATATTTTACGCACATTAGTGTTCTGCTTCTTTTCCTTTCTTTCCTTTTCTGTTAAAAAAACGGGAATGGAAAAAGGCATCCCTCAGAATGGGCGAAAATCGTTGCAAACGAATCAGTGGACAGAGGTTTAATCTCCAATATATATAAACAGCTCATGCAGCTTAATATTAAAAAAAAAACAAACAACCCAATACAAAACTGGGCAGAAGATCTAAAGAGACGTTTCTTCAAAGAAGACACAGAGATGGCCAAGACGCACATGAAAAGCTGCTCAACAGCACTAATTATTAGAGAAATGCAAATTAAAACTCCAATGAGGTATCACCTCACACCTGTTAGAATCGGCATCATCAGAAAATCTACAAACAACAAATTCTGGGGAGGGTGTGGACAAAAGGAGCCCTCTTCCACTATTGGTGGGAATGTAAATTGATACAGTCACTATGGAGAACAGTATGGAGTTTCCTTAAAAAAACTAGAAATAGAATTACCATCTGATCCAGCAATCCCACTTCTGGGCATATATCCAGAGAAAACCATAAATCAAAAAGGCACATCCACCACAATGTTCATTGCAGTAACTATTTACAATAGCCAGGTAATGGAAGCAACCTAAATGCCCACAGACAGATGAATGGATAAAGATGTGGTACATATATAAAATGGAATATTACTCGGCCATAAAAACGAATGCAACTGGGTCATTTGTAGAGACATCGATGGATCTAGAGACTGTCATACAGAATGAAGCAAGTCAGAAAGAGGAAAACAAATATTGTATATTAATGCATATATGTGGAACCTAAAAAATGGTACAGATGAACTGGTTTGCAGGGAAGAAATAGAGACACAGAGGTAGAGAACAAACGTATGGACACCAAGTGTGGGAAGCCATGGGGTGGTGGTGGTGGGATGAGTTGGGAGATTGGGATTGACCTGTATACATGTATAGGCATAAAATACATAACTAATAATAACCTGCTGTATAAAACATAAATAGAATTAAATTTCAAAATTTTAAAAAATAAAATTTAAAAATAAAACAGAAAAAAGTTCTTCCCGTCACACAGATGTATTTATAGGAATGAATTATTTCCATGCTTATATCTATAAATACATAAAAGAGGAATAAAATCTAACTTGAACCATAAAAGAAAAAAAAAAAACCTGAACCCACGAGTTATACAGAGGAAAACCCTATCAGGGCACTTGCTCCAGCGGTAAACAATTCTGAAATTGGTCAGAGGTGGGGAACCATCTCCCATACAGCCAGCAACCCACCCCCCACGCAAGGAGCGTCCTCATTGCAAAGCTGGGGGACCGTGCCGAGGCATCTGTGAGTAAACGTGAGCTGAGCCCCAGGCCAGCTGCTGCTGAACTGTTCCCACCCTTCCCAGGTAAAACACCTGAATATGTACAAGGGCTTGAAAGCCTAGAGGAAGGGCCGTGGAGCCACACCCGCGACAGCACGCAGGCCAACTTGGTGCCTGCAGGCCAGCCAGGGTGGTCCTGGCCCCGGGCGCTCTTCCGGAAGCTTTCCATTGCCCTGCCTGAGATACCCCTCCTGTCCCGGCCCCCACTGCTTTTTTCCTTCCTCACCTCTGTCCGGAGAGAAATTCCAGCGGAAGGTATGGGTGACACATCCTCTTCTTTACAGGCGGCAGCCTGGCAACTCCTGCAGAAAGGCCAGCAGAGCCCCACTCACACCGGGCCACCCACAAAGCTGTGGCCCATCACTCCCTCCCACCAGCACAGCCCCGAGACTGCTGACGGGGCAGAGAATATGGAGTCAGGCACAGCTTCAGGGGCTATTGCTGCCTGGAACGCTGTTTATATTGACCTCAACGAGGCACACCTGGGGAGGGCGGGCCGGCAGGGTAAGGCTGCCCAGGTCAGCTAATCCACAACCCTCAGGGAATCACATTGTTGAAAATGGGCCTCGCTAAGGCAGAATAGAAGCCAAGGAAACAAAGGACACAATGCCATTTGCAGCACCGTCGATGAGTCTAGGAGTAATCACGTGACTTGTAGTAAGTCAGAAAGTGAAAGACACCTATCATATCATATCACTTATAGGTGTTACCTAAAAATGGATACCAGGGCAGATATTTCCACGGAGAAGGGCAATCACAGATTCATTCAACAAACTTATGGTTCACCAGTGGAAAGGTGTGAGGATTGGTTTCATTACGATATCGGGGTTAACAGACATATACAAACACAGGTGACATATATAATCACCAAAGACCTACGGAATACCAAGAGAGGACTACTCAACATTCTGTCATAACGTACATGGGAAAAGGATCCCAGGAAGAACAGACATCTGTATATGTGTAAAAGAACCACATCTTCCACACCTACAACAAGCCAAACATTGTAATCAAACTTGCTGTAATAAAAAATAAAAAATTAAATTGAAAACACGAACAAGAAGTAGTGAGACAAACTTGAGGGGCTTTCTCCTGGCACATGCCATTCTAAATTCCAATCTAGAACACCACTTCCATTGAGGCTCTGTTGCCCTAGTAATCAGATTTGGTAAGGGAGAACTGCTGCCACCTTGGGGCCGTTTCACACAACAGCAGCTTTAATCCCAGCGCTAATGGTCAGTTGATATTCAAAATCATTGCAGGCCTGTAAATGACACCTGCCCTGAAAACAAATCCTGGGGTCACATATCGACCAAAAAATTCAAAGCACGTCCATATTTCAAAACGACCGTTTCAAAAGGCATATTTTACGCACATTAGTGTTCTGCTTCTTTTCCTTTCTTTCCTTTTCTGTTAAAAAAACGGGAATGGAAAAAGGCATCCCTCAGAATGGGCGAAAATCGTTGCAAACGAATCAGTGGACAGAGGTTTAATCTCCAATATATATAAACAGCTCATGCAGCTTAATATTAAAAAAAAAAACAAACAACCCAATACAAAACTGGGCAGAAGATCTAAAGAGACGTTTCTTCAAAGAAGACACAGAGATGGCCAAGACGCACATGAAAAGCTGCTCAACAGCACTAATTATTAGAGAAATGCAAATCAAAACTCCAATGAGGTATCACCTCACACCTGTTAGAATCGGCATCATCAGAAAATCTACAAACAACAAATTCTGGGGAGGGTGTGGACAAAAGGAGCCCTCTTCCACTATTGGTGGGAATGTAAATTGATACAGTCACTATGGAGAACAGTATGGAGTTTCCTTAAAAAAACTAGAAATAGAATTACCATCTGATCCAGCAATCCCACTTCTGGGCATATACCCAGAGAAAACCATAAATCAAAAAGGCACATCCACCACAATGTTCATTGCAGTAACTATTTACAATAGCCAGGTAATGGAAGCAACCTAAATGCCCACAGACAGATGAATGGATAAAGATGTGGTACATATATAAAATGGAATATTACTCGGCCATAAAAACGAATGCAACTGGGTCATTTGTAGAGACATCGATGGATCTAGAGACTGTCATACAGAATGAAGCAAGTCAGAAAGAGGAAAACAAATATTGTATATTAATGCATATATGTGGAACCTAAAAAATGGTACAGATGAACTGGTTTGCAGGGAAGAAATAGAGACACAGAGGTAGAGAACAAACGTATGGACACCAAGTGTGGGAAGCCATGGGGTGGTGGTGGTGGGATGAGTTGGGAGATTGGGATTGACCTGTATACATGTATAGGCATAAAATACATAACTAATAATAACCTGCTGTATAAAACATAAATAGAATTAAATTTCAAAATTTTAAAAAATAAAATTTAAAAATAAAACAGAAAAAAGTTCTTCCCGTCACACAGATGTATTTATAGGAATGAATTATTTCCATGCTTATATCTATAAATACATAAAAGAGGAATAAAATCTAACTTGAACCATAAAAGAAAAAAAAAAAACCTGAACCCACGAGTTATACAGAGGAAAACCCTATCAGGGCACTTGCTCCAGCGGTAAACAATTCTGAAATTGGTCAGAGGTGGGGAACCATCTCCCATACAGCCAGCAACCCACCCCCCACGCAAGGAGCGTCCTCATTGCAAAGCTGGGGGACCGTGCCGAGGCATCTGTGAGTAAACGTGAGCTGAGCCCCAGGCCAGCTGCTGCTGAACTGTTCCCACCCTTCCCAGGTAAAACACCTGAATATGTACAAGGGCTTGAAAGCCTAGAGGAAGGGCCGTGGAGCCACACCCGCGACAGCACGCAGGCCAACTTGGTGCCTGCAGGCCAGCCAGGGTGGTCCTGGCCCCGGGCGCTCTTCCGGAAGCTTTCCATTGCCCTGCCTGAGATACCCCTCCTGTCCCGGCCCCCACTGCTTTTTTCCTTCCTCACCTCTGTCCGGAGAGAAATTCCAGCGGAAAGTATGGGTGACACATCCTCTTCTTTACAGGCGGCAGCCTGGCAACTCCTGCAGAAAGGCCAGCAGAGCCCCACTCACACCGGGCCACCCACAAAGCTGTGGCCCATCACTCCCTCCCACCAGCACAGCCCCGAGACTGCTGACGGGGCAGAGAATATGGAGTCAGGCACAGCTTCAGGGGCTATTGCTGCCTGGAACGCTGTTTATATTGACCTCAACGAGGCACACCTGGGGAGGGCGGGCCGGCAGGGTAAGGCTGCCCAGGTCAGCTAATCCACAACCCTCAGGGAATCACATTGTTGAAAATGGGCCTCGCTAAGGCAGAATAGAAGCCAAGGAAACAAAGGACACAATGCCATTTGCAGCACCGTCGATGAGTCTAGAAGTAATCACGTGACTTGTAGTAAGTCAGAAAGTGAAAGACACCTATCATATCATATCACTTATAGGTGTTACCTAAAAATGGATACCAGGGCAGATATTTCCACGGAGAAGGGCAATCACAGATTCATTCAACAAACTTATGGTTCACCAGTGGAAAGGTGTGAGGATTGGTTTCATTACGATATCGGGGTTAACAGACATATACAAACACAGGTGACATATATAATCACCAAAGACCTACGGAATACCAAGAGAGGACTACTCAACATTCTGTCATAACGTACATGGGAAAAGGATCCCAGGAAGAACAGACATCTGTATATGTGTAAAAGAACCACATCTTCCACACCTACAACAAGCCAAACATTGTAATCAAACTTGCTGTAATAAAAAATAAAAAATTAAATTGAAAACACGAACAAGAAGTAGTGAGACAAACTTGAGGGGCTTTCTCCTGGCACATGCCATTCTAAATTCCAATCTAGAACACCACTTCCATTGAGGCTCTGTTGCCCTAGTAATCAGATTTGGTAAGGGAGAACTGCTGCCACCTTGGGGCCGTTTCACACAACAGCAGCTTTAATCCCAGCGCTAATGGTCAGTTGATATTCAAAATCATTGCAGGCCTGTAAATGACACCTGCCCTGAAAACAAATCCTGGGGTCACATATCGACCAAAAAATTCAAAGCACGTCCATATTTCAAAACGACCGTTTCAAAAGGCATATTTTACGCACATTAGTGTTCTGCTTCTTTTCCTTTCTTTCCTTTTCTGTTAAAAAAACGGGAATGGAAAAAGGCATCCCTCAGAATGGGCGAAAATCGTTGCAAACGAATCAGTGGACAGAGGTTTAATCTCCAATATATATAAACAGCTCATGCAGCTTAATATTAAAAAAAAAAACAAACAACCCAATACAAAACTGGGCAGAAGATCTAAAGAGACGTTTCTTCAAAGAAGACACAGAGATGGCCAAGACGCACATGAAAAGCTGCTCAACAGCACTAATTATTAGAGAAATGCAAATCAAAACTCCAATGAGGTATCACCTCACACCTGTTAGAATCGGCATCATCAGAAAATCTACAAACAACAAATTCTGGGGAGGGTGTGGACAAAAGGAGCCCTCTTCCACTATTGGTGGGAATGTAAATTGATACAGTCACTATGGAGAACAGTATGGAGTTTCCTTAAAAAAACTAGAAATAGAATTACCATCTGATCCAGCAATCCCACTTCTGGGCATATACCCAGAGAAAACCATAAATCAAAAAGGCACATCCACCACAATGTTCATTGCAGTAACTATTTACAATAGCCAGGTAATGGAAGCAACCTAAATGCCCACAGACAGATGAATGGATAAAGATGTGGTACATATATAAAATGGAATATTACTCGGCCATAAAAACGAATGCAACTGGGTCATTTGTAGAGACATCGATGGATCTAGAGACTGTCATACAGAATGAAGCAAGTCAGAAAGAGGAAAACAAATATTGTATATTAATGCATATATGTGGAACCTAAAAAATGGTACAGATGAACTGGTTTGCAGGGAAGAAATAGAGACACAGAGGTAGAGAACAAACGTATGGACACCAAGTGTGGGAAGCCATGGGGTGGTGGTGGTGGGATGAGTTGGGAGATTGGGATTGACCTGTATACATGTATAGGCATAAAATACATAACTAATAATAACCTGCTGTATAAAACATAAATAGAATTAAATTTCAAAATTTTAAAAAATAAAATTTAAAAATAAAACAGAAAAAAGTTCTTCCCGTCACACAGATGTATTTATAGGAATGAATTATTTCCATGCTTATATCTATAAATACATAAAAGAGGAATAAAATCTAACTTGAACCATAAAAGAAAAAAAAAAAACCTGAACCCACGAGTTATACAGAGGAAAACCCTATCAGGGCACTTGCTCCAGCGGTAAACCATTCTGAAATTGGTCAGAGGTGGGGAACCATCTCCCATACAGCCAGCAACCCACCCCCCACGCAAGGAGCGTCCTCATTGCAAAGCTGGGGGACCGTGCCGAGGCATCTGTGAGTAAACGTGAGCTGAGCCCCAGGCCAGCTGCTGCTGAACTGTTCCCACCCTTCCCAGGTAAAACACCTGAATATGTACAAGGGCTTGAAAGCCTAGAGGAAGGGCCGTGGAGCCACACCCGCGACAGCACGCAGGCCAACTTGGTGCCTGCAGGCCAGCCAGGGTGGTCCTGGCCCCGGGCGCTCTTCCGGAAGCTTTCCATTGCCCTGCCTGAGATACCCCTCCTGTCCCGGCCCCCACTGCTTTTTTCCTTCCTCACCTCTGTCCGGAGAGAAATTCCAGCGGAAGGTATGGGTGACACATCCTCTTCTTTACAGGCGGCAGCCTGGCAACTCCTGCAGAAAGGCCAGCAGAGCCCCACTCACACCGGGCCACCCACAAAGCTGTGGCCCATCACTCCCTCCCACCAGCACAGCCCCGAGACTGCTGACGGGGCAGAGAATATGGAGTCAGGCACAGCTTCAGGGGCTATTGCTGCCTGGAACGCTGTTTATATTGACCTCAACGAGGCACACCTGGGGAGGGCGGGCCGGCAGGGTAAGGCTGCCCAGGTCAGCTAATCCACAACCCTCAGGGAATCACATTGTTGAAAATGGGCCTCGCTAAGGCAGAATAGAAGCCAAGGAAACAAAGGACACAATGCCATTTGCAGCACCGTCGATGAGTCTAGGAGTAATCACGTGACTTGTAGTAAGTCAGAAAGTGAAAGACACCTATCATATCATATCACTTATAGGTGTTACCTAAAAATGGATACCAGGGCAGATATTTCCACGGAGAAGGGCAATCACAGATTCATTCAACAAACTTATGGTTCACCAGTGGAAAGGTGTGAGGATTGGTTTCATTACGATATCGGGGTTAACAGACATATACAAACACAGGTGACATATATAATCACCAAAGACCTACGGAATACCAAGAGAGGACTACTCAACATTCTGTCATAACGTACATGGGAAAAGGATCCCAGGAAGAACAGACATCTGTATATGTGTAAAAGAACCACATCTTCCACACCTACAACAAGCCAAACATTGTAATCAAACTTGCTGTAATAAAAAATAAAAAATTAAATTGAAAACACGAACAAGAAGTAGTGAGACAAACTTGAGGGGCTTTCTCCTGGCACATGCCATTCTAAATTCCAATCTAGAACACCACTTCCATTGAGGCTCTGTTGCCCTAGTAATCAGATTTGGTAAGGGAGAACTGCTGCCACCTTGGGGCCGTTTCACACAACAGCAGCTTTAATCCCAGCGCTAATGGTCAGTTGATATTCAAAATCATTGCAGGCCTGTAAATGACACCTGCCCTGAAAACAAATCCTGGGGTCACATATCGACCAAAAAATTCAAAGCACGTCCATATTTCAAAACGACCGTTTCAAAAGGCATATTTTACGCACATTAGTGTTCTGCTTCTTTTCCTTTCTTTCCTTTTCTGTTAAAAAAACGGGAATGGAAAAAGGCATCCCTCAGAATGGGCGAAAATCGTTGCAAACGAATCAGTGGACAGAGGTTTAATCTCCAATATATATAAACAGCTCATGCAGCTTAATATTAAAAAAAAAAACAAACAACCCAATACAAAACTGGGCAGAAGATCTAAAGAGACGTTTCTTCAAAGAAGACACAGAGATGGCCAAGACGCACATGAAAAGCTGCTCAACAGCACTAATTATTAGAGAAATGCAAATCAAAACTCCAATGAGGTATCACCTCACACCTGTTAGAATCGGCATCATCAGAAAATCTACAAACAACAAATTCTGGGGAGGGTGTGGACAAAAGGAGCCCTCTTCCACTATTGGTGGGAATGTAAATTGATACAGTCACTATGGAGAACAGTATGGAGTTTCCTTAAAAAAACTAGAAATAGAATTACCATCTGATCCAGCAATCCCACTTCTGGGCATATACCCAGAGAAAACCATAAATCAAAAAGGCACATCCACCACAATGTTCATTGCAGTAACTATTTACAATAGCCAGGTAATGGAAGCAACCTAAATGCCCACAGACAGATGAATGGATAAAGATGTGGTACATATATAAAATGGAATATTACTCGGCCATAAAAACGAATGCAACTGGGTCATTTGTAGAGACATCGATGGATCTAGAGACTGTCATACAGAATGAAGCAAGTCAGAAAGAGGAAAACAAATATTGTATATTAATGCATATATGTGGAACCTAAAAAATGGTACAGATGAACTGGTTTGCAGGGAAGAAATAGAGACACAGAGGTAGAGAACAAACGTATGGACACCAAGTGTGGGAAGCCATGGGGTGGTGGTGGTGGGATGAGTTGGGAGATTGGGATTGACCTGTATACATGTATAGGCATAAAATACATAACTAATAATAACCTGCTGTATAAAACATAAATAGAATTAAATTTCAAAATTTTAAAAAATAAAATTTAAAAATAAAACAGAAAAAAGTTCTTCCCGTCACACAGATGTATTTATAGGAATGAATTATTTCCATGCTTATATCTATAAATACATAAAAGAGGAATAAAATCTAACTTGAACCATAAAAGAAAAAAAAAAAACCTGAACCCACGAGTTATACAGAGGAAAACCCTATCAGGGCACTTGCTCCAGCGGTAAACAATTCTGAAATTGGTCAGAGGTGGGGAACCATCTCCCATACAGCCAGCAACCCACCCCCCACGCAAGGAGCGTCCTCATTGCAAAGCTGGGGGACCGTGCCGAGGCATCTGTGAGTAAACGTGAGCTGAGCCCCAGGCCAGCTGCTGCTGAACTGTTCCCACCCTTCCCAGGTAAAACACCTGAATATGTACAAGGGCTTGAAAGCCTAGAGGAAGGGCCGTGGAGCCACACCCGCGACAGCACGCAGGCCAACTTGGTGCCTGCAGGCCAGCCAGGGTGGTCCTGGCCCCGGGCGCTCTTCCGGAAGCTTTCCATTGCCCTGCCTGAGATACCCCTCCTGTCCCGGCCCCCACTGCTTTTTTCCTTCCTCACCTCTGTCCGGAGAGAAATTCCAGCGGAAAGTATGGGTGACACATCCTCTTCTTTACAGGCGGCAGCCTGGCAACTCCTGCAGAAAGGCCAGCAGAGCCCCACTCACACCGGGCCACCCACAAAGCTGTGGCCCATCACTCCCTCCCACCAGCACAGCCCCGAGACTGCTGACGGGGCAGAGAATATGGAGTCAGGCACAGCTTCAGGGGCTATTGCTGCCTGGAACGCTGTTTATATTGACCTCAACGAGGCACACCTGGGGAGGGCGGGCCGGCAGGGTAAGGCTGCCCAGGTCAGCTAATCCACAACCCTCAGGGAATCACATTGTTGAAAATGGGCCTCGCTAAGGCAGAATAGAAGCCAAGGAAACAAAGGACACAATGCCATTTGCAGCACCGTCGATGAGTCTAGAAGTAATCACGTGACTTGTAGTAAGTCAGAAAGTGAAAGACACCTATCATATCATATCACTTATAGGTGTTACCTAAAAATGGATACCAGGGCAGATATTTCCACGGAGAAGGGCAATCACAGATTCATTCAACAAACTTATGGTTCACCAGTGGAAAGGTGTGAGGATTGGTTTCATTACGATATCGGGGTTAACAGACATATACAAACACAGGTGACATATATAATCACCAAAGACCTACGGAATACCAAGAGAGGACTACTCAACATTCTGTCATAACGTACATGGGAAAAGGATCCCAGGAAGAACAGACATCTGTATATGTGTAAAAGAACCACATCTTCCACACCTACAACAAGCCAAACATTGTAATCAAACTTGCTGTAATAAAAAATAAAAAATTAAATTGAAAACACGAACAAGAAGTAGTGAGACAAACTTGAGGGGCTTTCTCCTGGCACATGCCATTCTAAATTCCAATCTAGAACACCACTTCCATTGAGGCTCTGTTGCCCTAGTAATCAGATTTGGTAAGGGAGAACTGCTGCCACCTTGGGGCCGTTTCACACAACAGCAGCTTTAATCCCAGCGCTAATGGTCAGTTGATATTCAAAATCATTGCAGGCCTGTAAATGACACCTGCCCTGAAAACAAATCCTGGGGTCACATATCGACCAAAAAATTCAAAGCACGTCCATATTTCAAAACGACCGTTTCAAAAGGCATATTTTACGCACATTAGTGTTCTGCTTCTTTTCCTTTCTTTCCTTTTCTGTTAAAAAAACGGGAATGGAAAAAGGCATCCCTCAGAATGGGCGAAAATCGTTGCAAACGAATCAGTGGACAGAGGTTTAATCTCCAATATATATAAACAGCTCATGCAGCTTAATATTAAAAAAAAAAACAAACAACCCAATACAAAACTGGGCAGAAGATCTAAAGAGACGTTTCTTCAAAGAAGACACAGAGATGGCCAAGACGCACATGAAAAGCTGCTCAACAGCACTAATTATTAGAGAAATGCAAATCAAAACTCCAATGAGGTATCACCTCACACCTGTTAGAATCGGCATCATCAGAAAATCTACAAACAACAAATTCTGGGGAGGGTGTGGACAAAAGGAGCCCTCTTCCACTATTGGTGGGAATGTAAATTGATACAGTCACTATGGAGAACAGTATGGAGTTTCCTTAAAAAAACTAGAAATAGAATTACCATCTGATCCAGCAATCCCACTTCTGGGCATATACCCAGAGAAAACCATAAATCAAAAAGGCACATCCACCACAATGTTCATTGCAGTAACTATTTACAATAGCCAGGTAATGGAAGCAACCTAAATGCCCACAGACAGATGAATGGATAAAGATGTGGTACATATATAAAATGGAATATTACTCGGCCATAAAAACGAATGCAACTGGGTCATTTGTAGAGACATCGATGGATCTAGAGACTGTCATACAGAATGAAGCAAGTCAGAAAGAGGAAAACAAATATTGTATATTAATGCATATATGTGGAACCTAAAAAATGGTACAGATGAACTGGTTTGCAGGGAAGAAATAGAGACACAGAGGTAGAGAACAAACGTATGGACACCAAGTGTGGGAAGCCATGGGGTGGTGGTGGTGGGATGAGTTGGGAGATTGGGATTGACCTGTATACATGTATAGGCATAAAATACATAACTAATAATAACCTGCTGTATAAAACATAAATAGAATTAAATTTCAAAATTTTAAAAAATAAAATTTAAAAATAAAACAGAAAAAAGTTCTTCCCGTCACACAGATGTATTTATAGGAATGAATTATTTCCATGCTTATATCTATAAATACATAAAAGAGGAATAAAATCTAACTTGAACCATAAAAGAAAAAAAAAAAACCTGAACCCACGAGTTATACAGAGGAAAACCCTATCAGGGCACTTGCTCCAGCGGTAAACCATTCTGAAATTGGTCAGAGGTGGGGAACCATCTCCCATACAGCCAGCAACCCACCCCCCACGCAAGGAGCGTCCTCATTGCAAAGCTGGGGGACCGTGCCGAGGCATCTGTGAGTAAACGTGAGCTGAGCCCCAGGCCAGCTGCTGCTGAACTGTTCCCACCCTTCCCAGGTAAAACACCTGAATATGTACAAGGGCTTGAAAGCCTAGAGGAAGGGCCGTGGAGCCACACCCGCGACAGCACGCAGGCCAACTTGGTGCCTGCAGGCCAGCCAGGGTGGTCCTGGCCCCGGGCGCTCTTCCGGAAGCTTTCCATTGCCCTGCCTGAGATACCCCTCCTGTCCCGGCCCCCACTGCTTTTTTCCTTCCTCACCTCTGTCCGGAGAGAAATTCCAGCGGAAGGTATGGGTGACACATCCTCTTCTTTACAGGCGGCAGCCTGGCAACTCCTGCAGAAAGGCCAGCAGAGCCCCACTCACACCGGGCCACCCACAAAGCTGTGGCCCATCACTCCCTCCCACCAGCACAGCCCCGAGACTGCTGACGGGGCAGAGAATATGGAGTCAGGCACAGCTTCAGGGGCTATTGCTGCCTGGAACGCTGTTTATATTGACCTCAACGAGGCACACCTGGGGAGGGCGGGCCGGCAGGGTAAGGCTGCCCAGGTCAGCTAATCCACAACCCTCAGGGAATCACATTGTTGAAAATGGGCCTCGCTAAGGCAGAATAGAAGCCAAGGAAACAAAGGACACAATGCCATTTGCAGCACCGTCGATGAGTCTAGGAGTAATCACGTGACTTGTAGTAAGTCAGAAAGTGAAAGACACCTATCATATCATATCACTTATAGGTGTTACCTAAAAATGGATACCAGGGCAGATATTTCCACGGAGAAGGGCAATCACAGATTCATTCAACAAACTTATGGTTCACCAGTGGAAAGGTGTGAGGATTGGTTTCATTACGATATCGGGGTTAACAGACATATACAAACACAGGTGACATATATAATCACCAAAGACCTACGGAATACCAAGAGAGGACTACTCAACATTCTGTCATAACGTACATGGGAAAAGGATCCCAGGAAGAACAGACATCTGTATATGTGTAAAAGAACCACATCTTCCACACCTACAACAAGCCAAACATTGTAATCAAACTTGCTGTAATAAAAAATAAAAAATTAAATTGAAAACACGAACAAGAAGTAGTGAGACAAACTTGAGGGGCTTTCTCCTGGCACATGCCATTCTAAATTCCAATCTAGAACACCACTTCCATTGAGGCTCTGTTGCCCTAGTAATCAGATTTGGTAAGGGAGAACTGCTGCCACCTTGGGGCCGTTTCACACAACAGCAGCTTTAATCCCAGCGCTAATGGTCAGTTGATATTCAAAATCATTGCAGGCCTGTAAATGACACCTGCCCTGAAAACAAATCCTGGGGTCACATATCGACCAAAAAATTCAAAGCACGTCCATATTTCAAAACGACCGTTTCAAAAGGCATATTTTACGCACATTAGTGTTCTGCTTCTTTTCCTTTCTTTCCTTTTCTGTTAAAAAAACGGGAATGGAAAAAGGCATCCCTCAGAATGGGCGAAAATCGTTGCAAACGAATCAGTGGACAGAGGTTTAATCTCCAATATATATAAACAGCTCATGCAGCTTAATATTAAAAAAAAAAACAAACAACCCAATACAAAACTGGGCAGAAGATCTAAAGAGACGTTTCTTCAAAGAAGACACAGAGATGGCCAAGACGCACATGAAAAGCTGCTCAACAGCACTAATTATTAGAGAAATGCAAATCAAAACTCCAATGAGGTATCACCTCACACCTGTTAGAATCGGCATCATCAGAAAATCTACAAACAACAAATTCTGGG